>NC_142098.1:11950714-12102857 GCF_054644295.1 Miniopterus natalensis
TCCCATTTTTAGGCAGAATTAGGAATAAAGAAAAGTGGCATGCAGTCCTTTCTGGACTAAAACACACACCAATTGATCATAAGTCCCAAACGAAGACGTGGTTTAGTTCAAGCAAAAAATCCCTGTTTCAACCAACGCATTGCCTGGAAAGGGTGTACAAAGAGCTGACACAAACCTCTTCTTACCACGAAGCTAGTTACCCTGAGAAGGGGTGGAGCATGCTCATGAAATGTGAGAATTAAAATTAGGTGTTCTTTCCCCCAACTGTCTTACTTTTAATAGTTATTTAGAGGAAATCTGCAGGTTTCTGGAATGTGCTGCGCCTTTGTTGGCCAGCTACGTGTACCGGGCTGCCTGCCTGTTTCCGCTGGCTTGTCATGCTCACTAATTAGAGAGCTGCTGCCTGATTCACCTTGTTAATTAGAGGGACCTGCACACGGAGCCCTGCGGGCGGTGCGCGTGAGCCTCGCACCGGTGCCCCGAGAACGGTGCGTCTGTGAAGTCCTTCCTCTCATCTACCTTCTATTTCTCATTTGAAATGAATAAATCATTGAGATTTTCCTTGCGGAGTGAGAATGCAAGAATTCGCATCTCTGTACCATGTAAATTACACGTGATCAATAGGAGGGAATGGCTCGTGTGTTGTACTTACATGATTTCCTAATTTACTTCTTGTTGGTGTATGAAAAACAGCCTGAAATAGGTGTCTCCTCTCCAGGAATTCGCGTCCTTCATCTGGTGAGAGACGGTGCGGAGTGGGGAACACCGCTTCTGGTGACTCTTGGAGCCTGGTCTGCTGGTTTGCTGTGTGCTGGTCCGGAGGGAGGGAGGCCTGTGACACCGGGCCTCAGAGGATAGCCTTCTCCCCAGCACCCCCACCCCCTCTCAGGGAGAAACAGGGCGGAGCAGGTACATTTTTTAAATATAAAGACTTTTTAAAAATATATTTTTTATTGATTTCAGAGAGAGGAAGGGAGAGGGACAGAGAGAGATAGAAACATCAATGATGAGAGAGTCATTGATTGGCTTCCTCCTGCACGCCCCCTACCAGGGATCGAGGCTACAACCAGGTCATGTGCCCCGATGGGGAATCAAACTGTGACCTCCCGGTTCATAGGTTGACTCTCAACCACTGAGCCACGCCAGCCGGGCATGACAGGTTTTTTTGATTGAGACATTCTTTTGTAACAGAGACCCCCTCTTATCTAGGTTTTAGATGTATCATGTGTCTTTTAAAAGATCAAAACCGTCGCAATAGTATTTGGACTTGATTAGACGGGACCCAGTCACAGAAGCAGCAGTGCCTTGAAGCAGCCCGTGGCCCCCTTTCTCCACCTGCACAGGACTCTCTGGAAATCATTCCCATGGCGGTCTCTCTAATCTCTTAGTCAAAATTACATATTATAGTTAAACAAGAGTAAAAAAGGCAGCAGAGTCTCACTGGTTGAGAGGAGGGTGGTAAAGGTGTAGCTTTCCCATAAAGAAAGAGCGGTGGGGCTCCACCCGGGGAAGTCTGGGTGTCCCTGCTGAGGAGCCTCACGCATTGTCAGCCTTTGTGGTTAATGAATATCTTAAACATGGTTAACCGTCCTGCCCACCCATAGCATTTGCAGTAACTATACATGCTCACTTGCAGAAATTTAGGCAAAAGATTTTAAAATAGATCTTTAGAAAATGGAAAGATTTAATACGTGCTCTCCCTGGGCATGGCAGAGACCAGGGTGGCTGTTTTCTAGAGTGCTGTTGTCGCCATTCTGAACATCTGATTTTGTGTCCACAAGCACACACTGAGCACTTGCTACATGGGAAACACTGCCCTGGCTCATCCCTGTCCTCGGGACCCTGTGCGGATGGAGGAAAGAACCGAGAAGCAAACCACCGGCAGGCAGAGTGGCATGTGCTCCGGGGCCTGCACGGAGGAGGGGTCGGGACTGAGGTGATGAGGGAGGGACACGTGTGAGGGCTGCTGAGGAGAAAGCAGAGCTTGCCAGGAGGAGAAGGCCTCGCAGGCAGGGGGCACGACACACACAGCTCACAGGGGCGGGCGTGGAAATGCACGGAAGGCTAGGGCTTGGGTGAGGGAGAGGAGAGCCAGCGTCGGGGCGGGCACCAGTCAGTCCGCCTCGGACGTGACCTGGGGCGATTCTCGCTGCAGTGTTAGCGTAGGAGCCTCCAGCCGGGTGGAAGGACAGAGGGGTCAATGTGTGGCTGCCTCAGCTGGGGATCTCACCAGCAGGAGCCCGTGCAGGTGTGCGGGACTCCTTAGGAGGGCACATTGGACACATTTGCCCTCCACGCAGCTCCAGCCCTGGGTGCAGGGACCATGGGGCACGGGGAGGAGAAGGGGAGGTGACGGTGGGTACTGGCCTGCCAGGAATCTCACGGGCAAAAGGAGCTGCCTCTGTAAGAGCCTCCGCCTCTTTGACCTGGAGAATTTTACTGAAGATCCGTCCAGGTGGCAGCCTGGGCCCTCCTGCAGGACTTCCCGGACACCTAGTTCAGTTCCCCAGCGGGTTCCAGTGCCTGCCCTTTGCTGCTGTCATTGGTAAAAACTAGGAGGACAAAGACAAAAAAGACATTGTCTCCTGCCTTTAAGAAGCTCATGAGGGACAGGCAGGAGGGATGTGTATTTGCAGAGAAGTGGAGAACGCACTGTTTAGTATCAAAGCAGCAGCCGGGAGAGGGAGGTGTCCCAGGGGAGGTGACACTGGCCTGAGGTTTACGGGATGAGTAGGACTCGTTAGACTGAAGCGGTGGGAAGAGCTTTCTAGTCTGGGAGCAGCAGGTGCAGAGCAAGGAGATGGCGACGTGCAGGGTGTGTTCAGGAGCTGCAAGGATTCATCCGGATCTGATGCAGGGAAATGAGCGGGAGGGATAGCAGAAGGGCCCAGGGCGAGGAGGCTGGAACGATGTAGGGCAGAGTGGAAACAGGGTCAGATTAGCATTTCTAAAGAGGTTTTTGCCAGCCCCCGCTCCTCCACCCAGTCGTGCAACACCAGCGGCACTGTGCCAGTGTTTCCTAAGGTATTGTGCAAGATGATGGCAGAGGCGCTTTTACCATCCAGGCAAGGGCAGCTCAGGCTGAGAGGAGGTCCTGAGGTGGAACAGTCAGGGCTTGGGTGGTGGGAGGGGGAGTGCAGTCTGGGGAGAGGCTACCAGTCTCCAGAATAGTGAATTAGCAGCCTTCTTGCAATCCAGAGAATCTAGCAGTTAAAGCTTGTAGCTACGTGAGACCTCCTGCTGCACAGCTTAGGGCTTTCCAGCCATGAGATGGAAAACCCAGCCACATTTGCACCCACTGTCCAAGTGATGTTGGACACGATGATGAATTCACCACGACCACAAGGTGCCACTGCTTCTAAATTGGTTGTAAAATGACAGCTGCAAGCTGTACCATACCTGTCAACTGTACATGATGTGCTCCTCTTTTTAAAAAAATTAAGTCTCCCTTCCCTATGGTGAGTGGTCAGGCACGCACCAGGCAGGAGGAAGAGCCGGGGGACCCAGAGCTGGACCCCTTCTAACTCAGGATTCCTTGGGCACCTCCTCACCTCCATGGGGTGAAACGATCTTCTCAGACATGCCCTGTCTGTGGAGTGAGCTTTCCAGATCACTGGAGAGGCTCACAATGATGTCTAAATATCGACTTAGAGTTCCAGAAGCCCCCACATCTGCTTAGTGCCCCCTCCCTGGGGAAAGTCACGAGTCACAACTCTAGTCTGTTTCCAGGATGCTCACAACTGCCATTAGGCTTTGCCATTTTCAGGGTTAGAGAAGATGACAGGAGTCAATCTGCAATTCAGGATTAGAGTCAGCATCACTTTTGTCTGCCAGGCACTGAGTTGGGCCTTGAAATGGTCCCTCGAAGAACCAGTACATGGGGAGGAGCTTCTCAGGAAGGGCCATGAGGTCGGATTCTCACAGGACATCAGTGCTCAGGCGAGAGTTGTCTCCCTGTAGTTACAAACTTTGTTTCTGTAGCAGGTCATTTGCTTGAATAACATGAGTTATAAGAAAATGCAGATGAAGGCTGTATTAAAATAGCACTGAAAGCCCCATAAGGCCTTCTCCTGGGACATGAGACCCTCTTGGACCCCCCGCCCACCTGAGTCTGGGACAAGTTTCTGGAGGGCAAAGTCTTGCCCACCTCTCTCTGCCCCCAGAGGCCAGTGGCAATGTGGACTCTTGGGAAGCCTCTGCTAATTGCTTAACAGTTTGTCCACACACTTAAAAATGTCATCCTTTGCTTGATTCTAAAGGTAACATATGTGGATGGCAGACAACAGAAAGCGTGCAAAGCTGCTGAACTCTTTCAGGAGCAACCGTTTCAGCTTGTTTAAGCCCAATGTATTACTGCCCCCCCAAACCCACCTACACAGTGCTCTAACTGATTTTACTCTTTAATTTCTGAACGTCACCTTCCTTACTTGGTATTGGTTACTGTTGAATTAACTTTCTTAATGGACTTTTTGGGGGTGAAGGAAGCATTCTAAACTTCATGATATTCCTTTGCAGCAATAACTAATACAAGGGTATAAACTCCAGCACTTGATTTGCCTAAAGTGGTGATATCTGCCTCCTCCCTAGTAAGGGGTTGGGCTGCTACACCGCCAGGTGAGGTCAAGTTGGTGTCCGCAAGGCGGAGGACTGTCATCCGCACTCACAGGGATGAGCACCATTGCCCGCAGTAGTGCTGCTGAACTTGGATGAGGGCCTGCCCTGGTGCAGGTGGATGCAAGCCTCTGACTGCCGAAGCAGGGAGGCCTGTGAGTGCTCTCAGCAAACCTGCACGAATTGGTGGATATTCAGTCTGCCCAGAAAATGCAAGCAGCTTCTATTTTTCCTGGGTGGTCCTTTGCTGGAGGAGACCAGACAGACCTTAAGTCTGAATTTAAGGGCTCATTTTGGAACAACTTTAAGCCATATTTGTATTCCCAAATTTGGTGATTTTGTGGCTATGCTCTGAAAATGTTTTTCTTAAGGGCGAGGACACAGTTATAATTCTACAAATACCTGTTGAGCACTCCTTGTGTGCTGGGTTCTCTAACAGACACCAGGGGATTCGCTCTCATCTTTGGGCGTATGCTCACTGCTGGAGGGAGACCCCTGAGCAGGCACCATCCCTGCAGGGGGATGTGAACTGGATTGGAGGCCCATCCCAAGCAGGAACTGAGAAAAAGGAGAGCTGGGGTTAATCAGAGGGGGAGCGAGTGGGGGTAGAGTGGGGTGGTCAGGGGCATACCCCCCAATAGGGCCAGAGCAAGCAAGGGCCGGCCCACCAGGGAGCAGTGCTGCAGCTGCAGGGCAGAGGTGGCAAAGGGCAGCTCGCAGATGCTTTGTGTGGCCTGGGCTATGTTACATTTTCTTTATTAGTTAGCTGCCAATGTTTAAATACTGAGAGGTTTCACATTCAAAGCCAAACCAAATGAAACCTGGATTGTTGGGTTTTCTTAAAAATCTGGTATCTGCATTCCCACCCGACAGCAGTCACCTGGAGCAGTGTCCTCCCCGCTCACACACAAGGGCCAGGAACCTTCCTGGTCCTCAAGGCATCTGAGCCTGGAGCTGCAGCGAGAGTGCTGAAGCCTTGGATAGGCAGTGGGCACTGTGTCCCGCAGACAGCAGACAGCCGTTCAAGCTCTGTGAGACTGGAGCTACCTGAGCAGATCTGCCTTTCAGAGAGAAAGGCATCGCCGGTGACAGCCTGGAGAATAGATTTGATGGGGCCAGCCAGGAGGCCCTTTACAATAGTCCATGGGGGCAGGGGTGATGAGACTTGTGGTGGCTGAATAGGGCCCCCCAGTGATATCAGATTCTAATCTCTGGAACCTGTGAACATTACTGCATATGGCAAAACAGGATTTTGCAGACATGACTAAGCTGGCAATTTTGAGATGGGATTAATCCAGGTGGTCCCTAAATGCAATCACGTATCCTTATGAGGGAGGCGGGGGAGATTTGACACAGACAGAAGAGGAAGAGGCAATGTGACTGTGGACACAAAGATAAGAGTGATGTGGCCACAAGCCCAGCAGTGCCGGCAGCCCCCAGAAATGGGTAGAGGCACAGAAATGGGAGGAGACACAGAACTGGTCCTTCCCTAGAGCTTCTGGAAAGAGGGTGGCCCTGACGACTGCTCAGCAACATTGATTTCTAACTTCTGGCTCCAGAACTGTCAGAGAATACATTTCTTTGTTTTAGGCCACCAAGTTTGTCGTCATTTGCTACAGCATCCACAGGAAACTAATATAGTCAGTGTCAGGGAGACTTCGGGGTACAGCCCACCAGACTGGGGACTGAGTTGGTGTGTTTTGGGGGGTAGTGGGAGGCATGTAGAAAGTCCCCAGGTTGGGTCCTGCTGAAAGCAAGCCTGAGACTCAGCTGTGGGTGCAGAAGTGAGCCCAGGAAGCAGGGGATGGGGAAGAGGCCTGCGAAGGTGCGGGGCTGAGCTGGTGGCTGCACTGGACAGAGCGACTATGCAAAATATGCCTCTGAATTGTCCCTCAGAAGGACAGGAAGCTGGGCATTTATCCACTGGCTCTCATCTCCCAGTGGTTAACGGTTGCCTGTGTAAGTCAGGGTTCTCCAGAGAAACAACCATTAGGAGATATGTGTATGTACGTACATATATGTGATTTATGACAAAGAATTGACTCACATGATTATGGAGGCTGACAAGTCCCAAGATCTGTAGCCAGCAAGCTGGAGACCCAGAAAGAGCCAAGTTGCAGTTCAAGTCCCAGCTCAAGGCAGCTGGGCAGGAGTTTCCTCTTATTCAGCCTTTTGTTCTAGTTAGACTGTCAATTGATTGGATGAGGCCCACCCACACTGGGAGAGCAATCTGCCTTATTTAGTCTACCAATTCAAATGTCAGTCTCATCCAAAACACCCTCACAGAAGCATGCAGGCTAATTTTTGACCAAATATCTGGGCATTCCATTACCCAGTCAAGCTGACACAGAATGAACAGTGACCTTGGCCCATGGGCTTTATCCCTCCGCCCCCGGCTGAGTGGTGACTGAAAGTCTGATAGATGCTGAGGTGTGCATTAGAGGTGGGACCCAGGCTGTGTGCCCAGGACTGTCTACAATGCCCTGCTGAAATCAGGTGTGCTCAGGGCTGCAGCTACGACACAGACAGCATCTGCCCAGGCTCCCAGGTGTCCAACTTGGGCAAGTGCTGGAGGGGGGAACCCCTGAAGAAGAGCAGGGCTGGAGGACAGCACTGAGTCTAGTTATCAGTGGGGGTTTGCATGCCCCTGGTATCCAGGCAGGTTGGCCTGGGGCATGGCTGAGGCTCTGGAAGTCACTAGAGAGGGTGAGGTGGCTCTCATGGCCTTAGTGAGAACAGCTGTAGTGGAGCAAAGGGGCAGAGTGTAGCCGTGGTGTGTGGGGGTAGGTGTGGCTGGGGAAGTAGAGCCGCTAAGCAGGGATGCCCCTTCAAGGAGAAAACCTGCAGGACAGAGGCTGAGGGAGACCTGTCGTAAAAGGAGGACTTTTTTTTTTTTTTTTTAAAGATTATTCCATCAGTCAGTCAACAAACATTACTGAGTGCCTAATCTGTGACAATCCCTGGGGATACAGCAGTTATCAATACATAAGGCTTCTGTCCTTGGAGAGTAAACATGTTATATAAAAGAAATAATTTCAGATAGTAATAATAAGCATCAAGACATAAACCAGGGCAATGTGATAGAGAGTGATGACTGACCAGTTAGGGAAGGCCTCTCTGAGTAGGTGACAACTGTCCTGACTCATGGGTGATGAGCAGGACCGGCTGGGCAGAGAACTCGGGGAAGGTGTGCCAGTGCAAAGGTCCTGGGGTGAGTGCTCAAGGGAGAGGAAGGAAGCTGGGTGTCTGCAGCAGTGAATGAGAGGGCAGGTGGAGGAGATGAGGCCAGCAGGCCGCTCGGTCACATCCAGAAGGGCACCGTGAGCCATGGAGAGTTTTAGGTGAGGCTAGTTGCCATATAAAGCTGTTGGAGCTTTTGAAACAGGGAATAACATTATCTGGTTTACATTTTTATTTTTACTATCATTATTTTCAAATACGTTTTCATTGATTTCAAAGAGACGAAGGGAGAGGGAGAGGGAGAGGGAGAAAGAGAAACATCAATGATGAGAGAGTCAACTGATCTGCTGCCTCCTGCATGCCCCCTACTGGGGATCAAGCCCACAACCTGAGCATGTGTCCTGACCGGGAATCCAACGGTGACCTCCAGGTTCATGGGTTGATGCTCAACCACTGAGCCTCACTGACCGGGCCTGGTTTACATTCTTAAAAGGTCACTGTGGCCTTCGTGGATCAGTGACTTGAAGAAGTCCAGAGCGAAGGCAGAGAGGCTAGGGAAGAGGCCCTGTGGTCACCCAAGCTGGGGTGGGGGGAGATTTGGGCAAGGTCAGGCGTTGCAGTGACAGGACTGTCTGGGCTTCCTGTTATCATCACTCTAGGCTTAAAATGATACACGGAAGGACAAAATTACTGTTTCCAAGGTATTGTACCACAATAGTGATGTAATGTGTTTTATCAAATAGGGTAGAAACCTGCTAATTGTCTGGCATCCGTTCACACATGATGGATTCTGTCAGGTGTGTGTTGTTAACAGGTATTGGCTTGTATCAGAGGACTCCGTCAGTAAACACACTGTTGTGACTGGATGGTGGAAAACGTACCTCTAATAGAGGCAACCTTTCCACAAATCTCCAGGTGACAGGAACAGAGCTTTCAGTGGGAGTGCCTCCCTGGGCTGGGAGAAGACCTGTTCCTGGGACCAGTTAGTCCTGCTGCCCCGACCTCGCCATGGCCCCCCTGAGACTGATTTGAAGAAAGTGGGTAAGGTGGCTTTACGGGCTGCACTGAGGTTGTCAGCCTCGGGGTGCTGCAGGGAAAGGGCGGAATGTGGGGAGGGCAGTGGGCCAACAGGTGGGCAAGGGAGTCTGCTCACTTTATGCCCATGGGTGGGAGGGCCAGGGTGCAAGAGGGGAGCTTTGGGAAGGGGCAGGTTGGGGGCCAGATGCCCAGAAAGTGTGGGAGTTTTACACAAGACCCTAGTGACCTCAGGAAAGCTTTTTGGGGAACGTACCATTTATTCTCTGGATTTGGGGGTGGGGTGCATGCATAGGCATGAAGAGGCCAGACCATGGCTCCTCACCTGACTCTGGGCCACTTTCGGCAGGTCCCCTGCTGCCTGCAGTGGGTGATGGGCTCAGAGTCAGCCTGTTTCTTCAACTGTTAAGTAGGAACCACCCACCCATCCAGAGTTCAATGAGGACTGAATAAAGGTAAGGGCAGGGAGGCTGTGCCAACCTGGATGAACCCTGAAGACATTATGCTAAGTGAAATAAGCCAGATGCAAAAGCACAGATATTGTATGATTCCGCTTCTATGAGGTACCTGGAATAGGGAAACCCATAGAGACAGAAAGTAGATGTTACCAGCCGGGGAGGGAGGAAGGGGAATTATTGTTGATGGATGCAGAGCTGGTTGGGGTGATTAAAAAGCTCTGGAGGTGAGTCGCAGCAATGTTTGCATAGCAATGTGACTGCGCTTAATGCCACTGATTATACACCCAGAGGTGGTTGAAATGGTACATTTTATGTTATGTATATTTTATCACAATTAAAAAAGTAAAAAAAAGAGCCTAGCCAGAGTGGCTCAGTTGTTGAGTGTTGACCTATGATCCAGGAGATCGAGGTTTGATTCGTGGTCAGGGCACAGGCCCTGGTTGCAGGCTCCATCCCCAGCAGGGCACGTGCAGGAGGGAGCTGATCAATGACTCTCTCTCATCATTGATGTTTCTATCTCTCTCTCCCTCTCCCTTCCTCTCTCTGAAATCAATAAAAAACATTTTTTTATTTTTTTTTTAAAAGAGCATTGGCTTTCATTTGGTCATAAAATATTTTTTTTAAAAAGAATAGTTCCTGAGGCTGCTAGGGGGCATGGCTGGCTCCTGGCCCAGGCCCTGTCACCACTCTAAGGTCACAAGAGGCCAGAAGAGAGGATGATGATCACTAACTGTAGACAGTTTTGAAAAGAGCTAAAGTACATGAAAGAGGAACCATACCCATAATCCTCAGTGATCTTCGAATTTTTTCTTTATAAAGGTTTTATATAGTTTTATACCTTACTTCTTGTTGTTGTAGTTGCTTAGGTGTTTTCATTAACATTCCTATATCACTAGAAAGTCTTTATATAAAACACTGTAAGGGCCATTAATATCATAGTTGACTTGACCAATCCCAAATGTTAGATATTTAAGATTTTCACATTATAAACAGTACTATAATCAACATCTTTGTGCATCAACCTCTAGCTACACCCTGACTGTTTCCCTCGGATAGCTTTTTAGAACTAGGATTCTTGGATGTAACACTGAGCCTTTGTGAGATCTGCCCCATGGCCACACCTGTGGCACCCTCGTCTGGCTGACCAGTGTGCCCTGCCCTCAGCACCCAGCACGGCTGATTCCATACGGAGAACGGGTATCTTGATTTAATGTGCATCACTCTTGAGAGAGGTGCTGCCGGTTCCACTGGTGGCTGCCATGGAGCTCCCAGGACGCTGATTCACTGTTCGTGTCCACCTGAGAAGCTGGGGTTGACAAGATGGAGCAGGGGTTAGAGATCGTCCCAAGCAGGGCTGCACCGTGCCCTCCAGACTGTTGCAGTCTTGCCTCACATCAGACAGCCTCAGCCCAGGAGGCAGAAGGACCTCCAGCCCTGGTGGAGAAAGTTTGCTGTCCAGCAAGTGTCATTTTTGCCTAGTGCTTTGTAGTTGACTAAGGAAGCAAAGGGAGAGAGAGGAGAGGCAGAGCTGCAGGGACTGCTTCACCCAGCTGGGTGGGCCTCGAGGTGGTGTTTGCATGTCCATGGAAGGCACCTCTGTCATGAGTGTTGATCTTCTTGGTAACTCTGGTTCCTCTCACTCTCTGTCCCTCACCAAGAGGCTCTTCCTTTGTGCTGTGTCTGCTGGAACCCACCCATCTCCAAAATGTCAGTTCTCCAGAGTCCCAACTGCATTTGAGGCCTCTGCTCTCTCGGCCATCATTTTTAGCAAGTAGACCCCCCCTCTTAATATATTCAGCAGACATCTGATCATTGTGATAACCCTGATGGGTGGTGAGCAGGGCAAATTAGCTAAAAGATGATTGATTTTTTTTTTATGCGCAATTTTATCTTCAACCTTTCCTAGCAACGTGCTGGACCAAAGTAATAATTTCTTCTCCCAGGTATTTGCCAGTATCGAGATTGCACATCTATTTACGGTTGCCTGGAAGCCTCATAATTACAATACAGTCCAAGTGCCCATTTTCTTTCCCTGACTACAAATAGAGATCAATCGAATTTTAAATGAGCGCTCCAGGGCTCGCTCCCGATCGTGACCTTTGTAAATGATTAGAGCTCACCACCGTTGCCGGCTGCCCAGAAAGAGCGAGCGGGCAGAGCTCTCTAACTGGCATTTAATCTGGACAAGGGCCAAAGATATTCCGGGTGGAAACCGGCCATGACCTGCCTGTAGAGAACTAGCTTGTGGACTTTCTCTCCGCCCCCTGGACACTTCCCGTGTGCCCCCACATCCCTGTCCTTTGTCTAAGTCCTGGCTTCTGTGGATGTCTATTTGCTCCCAAGCCTGTTGACAGCTGCCCTCAGCATCCTTCTGGGCTGAATGCAGAACATCTCTGGAAGTTTTAGACTTGCAGATAAAAATTGTGTGTGGGTTTTTTGTGTGTTTTTTTTTTTTTGCCAGGAATAAATTTCTTTCTTTTTCTTTTCTGAATTATTGGATTTGATCCCAAATGCTAAGCTTTAGATTGTGAAGCCTGACAGAGCTGCAGGGTAAAGAGCTCTTACCGAGGAGGCTGGGACCGGGCCTTGCCTTGAGCTTCCATTGAACACCCATGTGGTCCTCAGAGCTGCGCCTGATTGAACCGGAGCCAGCTGCTGTGTGCTCAGCGCCCCCAGGGCCTGGGCTCTGCTGGAGGGCAGACGGCTGAAGCCCAGCTGCAGAGCTCCCTGGAACACAGGCCTTCAGCATCTCAGGGGTGAGGCGTGGGGAAGGCTGTTTCCCACCCTCCTCCCTTGATGGCGGCAAAGGGTCACCAGAGGCGAGAGAGCATCCCTTGTCTGGCTGCAGCTCCACCTTAGTTTCCTGAGTTTCTGCTCTTAGGAATGAGTTTGCTGCCGTTGTCTGTCTGTGGTCAGGGCGTTGACTGTGTCACTGAAATACACTGTATGGGCCTTGCCTTCCTAGTCGTCTGTGCAATAGCAACACGTTTCCTTCTGGGCTGTGGTCTTGGGCTGTCTGCTCCTAACACTGTCTGGGTTTCCTTGAGAATCCCTAAGGCCAAGCTTGGTGCGCACTGGTTCTTCTCTACACCCTCCCTCCCCATCCGGCCAGGCCAATCTCACTGGGACTGACCCTCCCAGGTTATGCACGCCACGGCATGCCCAGAACACCCCGTCATTACCCCACACTTACCCTTGCTCACCTCTGTCCCTCCCCACCTCTGTGCCCTGAGTGCTCCCGGCAGCGGGGATGGCCCCTGCTCAGGACGCAGACAGCAGTGGTCCCTGTCCCCACCCCGAGCACCTGCTGTATCTTTATAGACACCGAGGCTCCTGGTTGTGCCACCCCCCCAAGGAATCTTGTCTCCCTTACCAACTCACTGGAGTTCTTTGGCTCCTGGCCACCTGAGGTCCCAGGAATAGTGGAGGAAACCTGGGGAGGGGATAAGTTAGGTGTGCAAGAGATTCAGGCTTGCGCCCACGGTTGGCCTGCCAGGGTCTCTCTGTGGCACAGCTGTTAACAGAATTCATAGGAAAACATCACTATTGCCCAGAAATGAGAGCATCATCCAGAGTTTAAGATATAAAGTCACGTGGAAAGTCTCAAGCAAAGCACTGCTTTGGCCTGCTGTGGATGTTTGGAAGACATGTGCTGAACCTGTGCCCCCAGAGGTCATGAAGGAATTAGAGGACAGCTTTCTCGCTTTGCCACAGATGCAGGGACAAGGACTGGCTCAACTGAGGCAAAGAACCAGCAGCATTGTCAGCCTCCAGCCCCAGAAATGCCAGGAGCTCAACCTACCCGAACTTCTTTCTCCAGGTTGAGAGGTGGGCACCGGCCTGTGTGCACATGCACTATTTCTGGCCCGCCTTTGAAATGCAGCAAAAACCAAGTGTCCTGTGTCCTCTCCTTTTATTTCCAGAACAAGAGAGTGTAATCTCATAGGTGGGGGCTGAAGTCGATGGGCCTTTCCAGTTGTCCTTTTTGGGTTTTAATATATAAATTCTAGCAGGCCCCAGTAATGTGAACGCAGCATATTCAAGATATTTCTGTTATGGTACATTCAAGGATTACAGCTTGAGGCCATTGGTTTAATTCCCAAACACCTTGTCAGTCTGGAAGCGCGAGATGAGTTTTGTGTGCTGTCAGGATGGGCTCTAGAACATGTCCTTGGGCTCAGCAGCAGATCGGGCCCAGAGCCAGAATCCATGGAACTGCCGTCCGGGAGCCCCTGACACCACCAGGCATTAGCCCCCGCACCGCTCGGGACGGTGAACCACCTTGACTGCTGAGGATGCCTCTGCGTCTGTGTTGCAGTTGCCTTTTGTTCACCCCCAGGAGCAGCAACGTTGCTGATTTCTATTTAGTTTATTTTCCCACTATTAACATGTGTACACGGAAGTGTTTTCGAAGATGCTTACATTAGCGTCCTGTTTTGCAGACGACGTGTAACAGTGGGATTTAGGTGAGAATCTTCAGCGCAAAAGCGATCGCTCCTGGTCCTGAAGGAAGCGCGGCCGCCGCAGTGAGGTGTGATCACTGATCCCACCACAGGCAAAGTGCAACTCCTGAACTGCACCTTCGTCTTGGCACATAGAGTATTAGTAGTTACATTAGAATAATGGCCTGCATTTTTAATGTGCATAATTTGCACATTAAGCCACTGTTTAGCCTCCACAGTGATGCCACTTTGCAGAGTTCTGCTGGTTCCATGGACAGCAGAGGACTTGGGAGAAACAGGAGCCTGCTCGAGGGCAGGAGTGTCCGCCCCACTTCTGACGCCCCCAGGGACTCAGGAATCTGTGTCTGTGAATGGTGAATGTTTGATTGGGGGATCAGCTAGTTTTCTAACCAATTCTTCTCTGAATCTTTATGTTAAGAAAGGAAAAGCAGTGCTCAGGAGCCCCAGGATTCTGGAATAATTCACTTGTATAGTCATGTAAATACAGCAGGTCCTCAAATAACGTTGTTTCCTTACAACGTTACAACGATGAGACAGACCAGGCCCCTGATCTGTCCTCGTGAGATTCACATTCAGGCAAGGAGAGATAATAAAACAATAATAAATAAAAAACCCACACGAGGTAATTTCAGAGAGCAACAACTGCTTTAGAGAAAATAATAAATGTTAATGGTGTGCAAAGTGACAGGGGTGCTGGGGATGGGATAGAGTTGGGGGTCCTCTCACAAGGTGATTTTGAGTTATGATCCAAATGACAAGGAGAAGACAGACCTGAACAGCAGAAGGAAGAAGTTTTCAGGTGGAAAAAACCATCAAGTGCAAAGGCCCTGAAGCAAAAAAGGGCTGGGAGGGTGTGGGGGTGTCACACCACTAGTAGGGGCTTTGACTATGTGGCTTTGGTACCTCAAGGCACTTGAGACTCCCAGACAAAGAACTCCTCGATGAAGCTGAGTTCACAATAATAAATTACAAACCACCATGAAGGAGAACCTGCTGCTCAAGCAGAAGATTTGACAACCCAAGAACCAGAAATAAGAGAGCAACCTAAAAGAGATCCTAAAATACAATCGAGATATTTAGAGATAACTGAGTCTGTATGGATCACTTTATTTTTATGTATGTTTGAAAGCAATTAGAAAATTTAAAAAGAGAATCAAAGAAGTGTGGTCAGATGAAATGAAAAAATGACAGGAATTTTAATTAGCAATTGGAACAGACGCCTCCTAACACCAGTTGGTGCTGCACACGGCCAGTGTGAGTCCAGGTCAGCCATCAGAGTGGTATGTTATAACCTTCGCTCAAAACTCCTGAAACAACCCGGTAGCTGTCTCATCAAAAAAACAAGATTTATTTCCCGCGAATCTATAGAACAGGTGTGAATTTTCCGTGCGCTCAATCGGGGGGCCGTAAATGGATGCGTATGACTTCACGTTCTCTTCTGCTCTCTAGCAGCCAGACACTTGATTTCCCTGGGATGCTATCCATAAACAGAAGTCGTTCGTTGCCATGGATTTCTGCTCTCAAGTTGTTGGTTTCCCCCCCCCCTCCCTTTCCAAGACTTGAGCAAAAGCAGTTTGGTTGAGAAAGAAGTGAGTTATTTTCTGTTCTTTGAATGGTTTCCCATGAACTCTTTCCATCCTTTGGCCCAAGGCCCCCTAGACCATCAAAGAGATTTTAATACTAAGGTTGCAGAAGGGGAAGGGTCTTTGCTGGGCCTCTTACCTCCACGCTTGCCCCTTACCAGCTAGGACCTGTGCCCGCCCAGGAAACAGGAAGCTCTTGCTCTCATTTATTGGGTCCTTAAAAGAAATGCATTACTCTCCAGATGCCCCGAAGGTATTTTAGACTTTACACATTTCAACCGAGACCTCTGGATTCTCTTGCTTTTTGGAGAGGGCCCCCCTGATCCAGGAGGCCCGCAGTCCTCCCTGGCTCCTCCCCCATTCGTGCTCTGTGCTTTCCCCAGTCATCACTGCCTTTTCAGCGATCCTTCTCATATATTCCAAATGGATTTTTCCCTGAGTCAGTTCAGGGCTGACGTGGAAATCAGAAGACCCAGCGCCAGTCCAGGAGGCCTTTACTCAAGCCTTACAGAATGAACGTACCACTCAGTATCCTTTCACTTACTGAAGAACCTCTTGGCTGCTTCCAGCTTGTGGTGATTATGAATAAATTTGTTATAACTATTCATGTACAGATTTTTGTGGGGACATAAGTATTCAGATCAGTTAGGAGCATGATTGCTGGGTTGTATGGTGAGACTATTTATCTTTGTGAGAAACTGTCTTCCAGCCAGGCTGGTATAGCTCAGTGGTTGAACGTTGACCCAAGAATCAAGAGGTCACGGTTCAATTCCCAGTCAGGGCACATACCCAGGTTGCAGGCTCGATCCCCAGTAGGGTGCATGCAGGAGGCAGCCAATCAATGATGTTCTCATCGGTGTTTCTCTCCCTTTCCCTTCCTCCCTCTCTAAAATCAATAAGAACATATTTTTTTTTTTTTAAAAGAAATTTTCTTACAAAGGGGCTGGGCCATTTTGCATTCCCACCAGCAACATGAGTTCCTGTTCCTCCACATCCTCACCAGCAACTGGTGGTGTCAGTTTTTTAAATTTTAGCCATTCTAATATGTGTGTACAGGTATTGTATTAGTGTTTAAATGTGCATTTCCCTAATGACCAATGATATTCAACATCTTTTCATTTGCTTATTTGCCATCTGTGTATCTTCTAAAGATAATTTTTATTTTTAAATAATGTTGAACCTACAGAAAAATGGCAAATACAGTACCAAGAACGTCATTATTTTTGAGCAGTATGAGAATAAGTTGCTGGCTTGATACCTTGTCACTCCCTAAAACTTGAATATGTATTTTTTACAAACAAGGGCATTCTCCTAACTCACCACAATACATGGCTAAAACTGGGAAATTGACATGGATACATTACTAACATCTACTCAGCCCTCATTCAAGTTCACCAGTTGTTTTAATAATATCCTTTATAGCAGGAGTGAGTCCAGAATCACGTGATGCATTTAATTGTCAAGTGTCCTAGTCTGGAGCTGTTCCTCAGCCTTTGCTTCTTGGCTTTTATAACCTTGATACTTTTGAAGGTCACAGGCCAGTTGTTTTGTAGACTGTCCCTCAGTTTGGTTTGAACGATGAATGCTCATGTTTTGAGGTAGGCTTTGTACTTCTGGCAGGAATATCACAGAGGTGATGCTGTGCTTTCCTAGCTTCATTTTATCAGTTGGCACGTGATTTCAACTTGTCCCATTACCGATGATGTTAATTTGACTGAGGTGTATCTGCCAAGCTTCTTTACTACAAAAGTACCCCTTTCACCTTCTTAGTAAATAAACAACTTGTGGGAGATGTTTTGAGATTAAAAAATTCCTTGTTTCTCATCAAACCTCCACCCACTAGTTCTAGCATTCGCTGGAGATTCTTGGGTGAGTCAATTACTCTTGTGGTTGTGAGATGACTTTCTCACTCTGATTCCTTATGCGCCTGGCACTCTACCACTGTATAGGGAAGCATTCTGCTGCTCTCCCCTTAGTAGTCAGTGTCTGATCAGAGAAGCAGAGCCACTGTGAGTGACACAGAAAAGGGTTTTATTATAGGAATTCATTTATTATAGGTTTTATGATGGCCAATTACGAGAGCTGGTTAGACAGACTGTGTAAATGTTGCTGTCGCTTAAGTGTTGGGCCTGAAATGAGCTGACCTGGTAGACTGGAAGGAACGATAGATGTGAGGAGAGGGACAGCAAGGACAAACTGGAACCTGCATCTGTCTCTCACCACCACCAACTTTAATGACATGGGCGCCCTACAGAATGAGCTGGTGCCCTTCACCATGGAGGGGCGGGCACTCCCTAGCCCAGGACTCTGAGGAGTGGAAAGATGTAATCTGGTGGGGCTGGAAGAGCTGTGTGCCCGGCTGCTGCCAGCATCTAAGAGGTGATCCAGCAGCTAAGTGACAATGTGTCTGGCCCTATATGGGCCATTGGAGCTTAAAGATGGTGCTTTCTTCATGTCCACCTTCCATACAGGGAAGGGTAATGGAGTTCCAGCTTAGCTAAGTTGACACAGTGACACAGGAAAAAGTTTCCCCAACCCTCACTTCACACCACACTAAAAAAATTAATTAAACATGGCAAATAGACCTAAATATAAATGCTAAAAGGATACAGCTTCTAAAGGAAAACATAGGATAATATCTTCGCAACTGTGAGTAGTCAGATATCTAATATACGACATAGGGAGAAATAACCAGGAAGGAAAAAACTGCTAAGGTAGAGTTTATTAAAGCTAAAATCCTCTGCTCATCAAAAGGTGCCAGCCAGTATGCCTGGCTGCATGGCTCAGCGGTTGAGCATCGACCTAGGATCAAGGAGATCAAGGTTCAATTCCCGGTCAGGGCACATGCCTGGGTTGTGGGCTTGATCCCCTGTCGGGGGCGTGCAGGAGGCAGCCGATCAATGACTCTCTCTCATCATTGATGTTTCTCTCTCTCTCCCTCTCCCCTCCTCTCTCTGAAATCAATAAAGACATATTTAAAAAAGAAAAAAAAAGATGCCAGTAAAAAATAAAAAGCGAAGTCAAAGATTAGGAGAACATAAAACATATAATCCGTACTAACTCAATAATAAAAAGTCCAGAAAATGTGCAAAAGATTTAAAAAGACCCTTCACAGAGGAAGATATGGTCAACAAGCACAAGATAAAGCAGCCAACAGTGTCAGTTAGGATGCAGATTAACACACAGACACCACTGAGCACAAACCAGAGCGATTAAAATGTAAGAGACGATTCCCAATGTTGGTGAGGATTCGGGGCACTTTCACACACTTTCGGTGGAGGAGTGCAATGCTGTCTATAACTTATTTTGAAATGTATCAAAATATAGATAGTGAGGCAGATTGTACTTAACAGCAACATCTCCTTTCCTACCTGCCCTTGTATAACCATGGCAACAGAGGGCAACTGTGCCACTCTCCTTTCTAGACATAGAGTCTAATCCCCTGCTCCTTAAATCTGGTGAGCCTGTAACTGCTTCAGCCAACAGAGTTCAGTGTAGATGATACTGTATGAGATACAAGGCTGGGTCAGAAAAGTTCATGACACTTTCACTTTGTTCACAGGAACGCTTGTTCTTAGGGCCCTGAGCCATCAGTAGGAAGTTCAACTCTCTGAGGCCGCCATGCTGTAATGAAACCAACTCAACTGAGCGGCCACACACAGTCACTTCATTTAGTTGTCTCAGTCTTCAAGTCTTCCCAGCCCAGATGCCAGACATGTGAGTGAAAGAACCTCCAGCTATTTCCAGCTATTTCCAGCTCTTAGCCATCAAGTCACCCCCGGCCTGAGGAGATTTCCAAGCAGAGCACTGAAAGTATCACCTGGTTTCTCTGAGCTGTGTATTGTTAGGTATGATAGAGAGAGATGAATGAAAGAAGGAAAATGATCAGTTTCAAGAGTTAAATTTAAATGAATTTAGAAGTCAGGAGTAGCTGGATTCAAAAACAATTTTTTATTCCAAATTTCTCCCAGTAGAAGATTCTCCAAGTTAGAAAGAGCTCCAGGGCAAAGATCAAATCTAAGGGTAAACATCTCAGGGTAAAGGTGAAGGCAAGTGCCCAACATTACAATGCTTCATTAAGACACCCGGAAAATTTTAAGTGGTGCCTTGTAGACCCTTTCAACCAGACAGAAGGCTTTTTAAGGATAGTGACAGCATGCCTTGCAGACCCTCTGCAGCGAACAACAGAATTTCTAACAATTTTAAAGGCCTTGTTCCACAGTAACCTCATGGAGAGCCCAAAGTAGAAGAGGGCTTATTTTGAAGAGATTTGTGAGTGTGGCTTTTGTTTAATGGAAGGGGAATGAAAACTGATCCAGAAGAAATCCACAAAGGTTTTAAAGGAATTGAATTGGATTGGCTTGAAAGTGAGAGAGACAATTCAAAGTGAAAAGAGGTCTTTGACTTCCCACACGTTTATGGTTCAGAAATCTACTTAGTTGCAAATGCAGGTCATTTCTCATGGGAAAGGCAGATTGACTCAGGTCAGAGCTCAGGGTCAAGATCCCAGAGGGCAGAACTAAGAGCCATGGAAAACAACTCCAGAGGAACTGGCAACTTGTACTCAGCTAGATTTCAGAATTGTTATAGTCTAGTGTCTTTTATTTTCTCCCTTTCTGAACAGGAGTTGTGGTTATCTTATCCCTGTCCTGTTCTTTTATGTAAGGGGGTGAAGTAGAGGGGTGGATAATGTGTCTGTTTAGTTCACAGGTTTTCAAATTGAGTACTTAAGGAACCATACCTGAGGGACCTTATTCACACCTGGACCCGATTCATATGAAGAAATCTTGGACACTGAGCTTGAGCGTAGTGCTTTAATGGAAAGAGGTTTTGGGGAGCTCTTAGAGTGGACATTTTGCATAATAATGGTTATGCCAAAGAAGCAAATGTGGTCATCTCCAAAGATGACCAGAAGAGCTCCTGTCCCATGCCATCTTCTACAAAGTGACCTTGACACTTCACCATCAAGAAGTGGAGTCTAATTCTCCTGTATTTAAATCTATGACTGCTTCCACCAATAGGAAGTAATGCTATGTAACTTCCCAAACTGGGTTATAGAGGCAATGCCCTGAGCTGCCATGTAAGACATTTGACTACCTTAAGTCTACCATCCTGGGATTCTGGCCCCCAGTCATCAGGTCTTCCCAGCTGAGGCCCCAGACATCATAGAGCAATGACAAGCCAACCCCACTATGCCCTGTCTGAATTCCTAACTCACAGAATCCATGGACATAACAAAATGGCTGTTTTTTTTTGGGGGGGGGGTGTTACACAATAATAACCAGAACAGATGGGTTGCTAGATGGATGGATTAATAGATATGTGATGAAGCAAGTGTAGTACAATGTTAGTTGTAGAATGCAGGTGAGACATACTTGGGTGTTCACTGTACAATTCTTTCCATTTTTCTGGACATGTGAAAAATTTTACAATAGAATGTTGGTGAGGGAGGAAAGAATAGGAACCATCCTGAAAAATAGAAAAGCACTAGCTAGCATTTGTTCTGTCTTACATTGTGTTGGGCCCCATGCCAAGCACTTTAGATTCATTATCTCATTCAATCTTCTCAACAGACCCATAGTTGGTGCTATTATTTTCTCCATTTTGTAGATGAGAAAACTGAGGTTCGGAGAGTCTAAGTCACTTATCTAAGGTGGCAATGCTTTAAATAGTAGAGGCAGGACTCTACTATTCCGGTGTGTGTGATTCCATAATTGACGCTCTTCACTCTCTCAGGTCTGGAGCACCCAGCCTTCCTGCCTACTTTTGCCCATTTCTTTGATAGAAAGTTAAAACCCAATGAATGGCTTCTAACAACTTGAATTTTTACATTTCTCCAGTATTGGATTGTGCTTTTATGGAAGGAAAAATAAAGTTCTTATTTAAGGTCTCTTCCTTTGGGGATGGGACTGTCTCCTTCCCAGCAATCTTGGCAGCTGCACATTCTTTGCCAGGTGCTAAGAAAACTTGCCTCACGTAAGGGGCTCCAAAAGTGGCCATCGGTGTTCCTGTCTCCTTTTGTTCTCTGAAGGTAGGGCAGGCTCTTTTCATGAATGAGAACACTGGGAGATTCAGAGAGAAAATAAATTGACCAAGACAGATCTCCAACTCGCACTCCTGATGTGGAGTCTCTTATTTGGTGTTCAGGCTGGTTTCCGACTAAACCGGGCCTGGCAATGAAGATGCACTTGCTCGGGGATGCCCCTGGTTTCTGTGGGGGCTTCCCAGACAGTCATGCTTCCTGATCAGCATTCCTCGCCTGGCACGGTCCTGGAGCTTTTGAGGGGATGAGCAGAGATCTGAGCCAGTCGTGGACATGCGCTCTTGGCCACCTGCAAACCTTTGCAAAAAGAGCTGTTTTCATCCAGGTTTCCTTTTCACAGAGGGCCTATAAGATGCCTTGATGTCCCATCCTCTGCTTCACTGTGGCCCTAGGGAGGGGCAGAGACCTAGGGGTGCCCGTCTTCCCCAGCAGGAAAGGGCCCCTATTCTGCAGAGAGGAGGTCCCTAGAGGAGGAGGTGCCTTGTCCGCCTGTCAGCAGAGCTGCAGCCTGGGTAGGGGCCGGCCTCCCTCGTGCCCCATACCCACCAGGGCAGAGCTGGAGATGCTGCACGAGCCGGACGACCAGACGGCCTGCGCCCCCAGTACACAGCCCGGGTCTGCTTTGGCTCCCCCAGCTCTACCGCCAAGCAGCTCAGCCAGAGCGCCCCATTTGGAGACTGCAGCCCCCGGAGGGGGAGTGGCTGGGCCGAGGCCTGCCGGCGCTGGGGGGCTGACACCCAATCCCAGCCTGGGGCGCACAGGCGCGTCGCTCCCGGCCCACGCGGGATGGGCGGAGCAAGGGGTGGGGGGTGGGAGTGGCCGGCCGGCTTGCCCGTGGGCTTTTTCCGACCGGGCTGCCGTCCCAGGTTCTAGTCTCCGCCTGGGGTCGCCTGTGCACTGCAGCTCCCGAAGGCTTTTCTGCACGGTACGCGGGGGAGGCAGCTGCCCTGTGGCTGCTGTCGGGGCCCGAGGCGGGGGCTCTTGGCGCCCGCGCCCCTGCCCTGGTCGGGCCCTCCTTTCCCGGTGGTCGCGCTCTCTTCCCACCCCCAGTGCCGCCCCACGGAGTCAGAGCCCCGGGACCGGAGCGGGGGAGGGCGGAGACCCCCAGCCGCCGGAGGGCGTTCCCCGGCCCGCGTGGGGCTGCGCGGGGGTGGCGGGGAGAGGGCGGGGGACCCGGAAGGCCGTAAGAGGGGCGACAAGTCTGTTTCCGCCCGGCCTCCGCCCGCTCCTGCAGAAACGAGTCTTTCAGGTGGGGCTGCCCGGCGGGCGCGCCCCGCCCAGCCTCCCGCAACCCGCCCGCAGACGCCGCCTCCCCGCCCAGGCCGCAGGCGAGCTCCGGGGCGGCCCAGGGCGGAGCCGCTGGGGAGCTGGACCGCGGGCCCTGGCGCTCCCGGCGCTGCGAGCTCCCGCGGCCGTCGTGCGCCCCCCCATTCCGGTCGGGCGGGTCCCCAAGGCCACCCTGATGGAGGGGTTTTCAGAAGAGCTGCCTGGTTGATTCTGCAAATCAGGGCTCCAGTCCAACTTTATTACTTGACGGCTGGGGGTACGGGGGTGCAGGCAGACTGTCCCAAGGCCGCACCCTGAGTAGCAAACCACAAATGAAAGCCTAGGAGGGTCTGCCCGACGAAAGCCAGGATTTTCCCGGGGCCTGAGTCCTGGTGGTCCGGGGTTGCCGCGACGGTCCCCGGCCTCAAGAAATGAGCGAGGAAGGTGCCTTTCTTTCCTCGGCAGAGGCAGAGATTCCGTTTAACCTCTGCAGACAGTAAGACAGGGACCACTCTCCCTCCCAGCCTGGCGCCAGCAGGCCCCCAAGGGCATGTTACAGGAGCCAGGAATTGGGGGGGGGGATGGGGAGCCTCAGCTGTGGAACAAGTGAGATCTCTGATTGCCAGGATCTGGTTTTTCAAAATCTCAGCATGCTAAGAGCCAAAGGGGGGATGCCCTCCCTGGAGGATTCTTTCATCTGCTCAACCTGGAGTCAGACTTGCAATCAGCATTTGATCAAGAAACTTGGTCAGTTTCTCAAAATGTAAAATCAATCGCTGATTTTACTTTTTTACTTGGCATTTCCTTGGGATATTCTCGGTGCTGGGAATAAAAGATTATTATAAACTATTGTGTTAAATTTTGCCCTGATTAGCATCCTTCCTCAATTCCGGATTTCCCTGGAGCCAGATCTTTGCAGCTTCAGAATTATGACTTTAAAATATATATATCATTTTGATGAGTTTTTATCTCTTCCCCAAATTAGAAACCCCCTTAATTACAGGAGAAAATGTTTTCAAAGAGAAAAGGTAGATCTTTAGAGCGAAGCCCAGAACAGTGCTGCTTAAGGAAATCTCAGGGCAGGCAGGTCCTCAGTGGACAGGTGGGGAAAGAGCCAAGCAAGATCTCTTCTCCGCAGCCTTCAGGCCCGCCATCTTCCAGTTAATTCTTGTCTAGAAAATAAAGAATAAATGAAGGTTTGCCTAAAGTTGTTCGTTCTCCTGCAGAGCTTTCAACTTGAGAGAAAGCACTGCTTTGGTTAAATGGTTTTATATGGTAGAGGAGGGGAAATATCTCTTATAAAAGTATTCCTAGCTAATAAGTGAAGAGTGGTGGATAAAATATCATCATTTTTCGTCCCTAATGAATTAATGGATCTAGGCATGATCAGCAATGGCTGCTAACACCATGAAAACAGAACCGGATATGATGTACCTTCTGGTGGAAAAACTCAGCACCAGTTATGAAGTAGTGGTGACACTCCTCAGGCCCCTGTCCCCACACACAAATCGAACCTGAATCTGATTGAGCCTCATCTAGATCAATCACCACCTTTCAGGAAATACCAAATGCAGGGGAACGTGTTAACACCATGGAGACATGCTAAAAATTATCCAGATCTCATGAAACTACAGGTCAAAAGACCCAGTTCTTCAATAATTAATTGCAAGGAAAATAATTGAATTTAGATCCTAAATCAAAAAATGGTAAAAAAAAAAAAAAAAAAAGATGACCTTCATAGGTTACTTGTAAATACGAACCCTGGTGGATATTTTATACTTTATAAGATATTATTTAGGATTAAAATATTATGGTTATGTATTTAAGTATTTTTCAAGTATTTAATATATTTTAAAGTATTTTGAGATATATGCTAAAATATTTACAGATGAAATGATATCTGGAATTTATTTCTGAAGTTTTAATATAGCCATAAGGAAAGTGGGTAAATGTATAGATGGAAATAAGATTGGACATTAGTAATGGGTACTGTGGTCTATTATATTATTTTCTCTTTTATTATGTTTTGAGTTATATCTAAATTTTTGCAGGGCTTTCTCAAACTTGGGAACTGGAATTGAAGCCTGACTGAATTACCTGGGCTAGAGCTCAGGACAACTGGCCCATGTTTTGCTCTGGGACTTTGCACATGTTAGTTCTCACTTGTCCATTCAAGAACCATTATTGAGGATGTTCTGTCTGCTTGTGCTTCTGAAATTATGGAGCTCACACTCTAGATTGGAAAATGTCAAAGAAGAAAGCAGTCAAAGGGAAGGATGGAAGGCTTTGCAGAAGAATTGGTGTTTGAAATGAGTCCTGACAGATGAAAAGGAGTTCCCTGGGTGGTGTCAGTTCATCTTCTGTAAGATGAGATGTTTAGGCCAGGTCTATAAGGAGGTCCCATTTAGTCCTAATAGATTCTATGACTTTAACCTGCCTGGAACCATTTTTAATTAAAAAAAAATATTGATTTTAGAGAGAGGAAGGGAGAGAGAGAGAAACATCAAGGTGAGAGGAAGAGAGAGAGAGAGAGAGAAAGAGAAAGAGAAAGAGAAAGAGAAAGAGAAATAGAGAGAAACATTGATCGGTTGCCTCCTGCGCTGGAACATTTTTTTTCATCTGTGTGCATCCGTCCAGAAACTTTAGAGGCCACCATGGACTTCTTGTCATCATCTCTTATTTTGTTACCTGAAGCAATCCAACTTGAACTGTTGGTCTTGAATCTCCCAATTGTGTTTGGAGGCCAAAGCATGATCACACTAGCCAGTCTGTAAACTTCTTAGGGAATGGCCTCTTGGGCTTGCAGATTTATTTCTATCCATGTAGCTCCCAAGGCATTTCACTTTGTAGCCTTAGCTATGCATTTGCTGGTAGTTATACCCAGCCTTGGTAATAAAGCCTATTTGCTCATCAAAATGTGAGTGCCTGCAGTTGATACCTCAACTACAGGCATTGTCTTCTCTCTCTTTCTATAGGACATGCAGTTCAAGATACAGCCTACAGCCTGGCCTTTGGGTTACCAGTTCATCCTGATACTCTACAATAACAGGTTGAAATTTGTGCTTTTCTGGCCTTTTCACCCATGAAACATGAGCCATCTATTAGGGCAAAGCTTGAAACAGCAGTGGTTCTTTGACAAGTGGTTGGCCATATTGTATCTCTGCTCTGTTATGGAAAATTATGTTTGTGATTTCTGTTTATTCTTTCATGGATGTTTGAACTTTAAAAGAACAAATTATGAAACTTTTGGAGAAGTAAAATAAGAGTCTTTAAACTTGGTTGCTATATGTTTGCTGAGTGAGTTTGCCTGTGCTAGGATGCAGGGTCAAATACATTATTTTCTTAGGGACCTGACAAACATCTTGCAGTGTTATCCAGAGCCTGGCAGAGGGCTTGGAATGCCAGGAGCTCTCCTAATTCTTGCTGCTATAAACCAAAGGTATATATCACTATGGGAAAAAGTATTGGGAAGTTAGCTGTAATATATTGTATGTTTCCAGTAACTGCTGAAAAGCTTCTTATACGAATTTAATTAGAATTATTTACCTTAATAGAAAACTATAATTTTCTACTTTTCCCAGTTAGTTGAACCAATTTGTACTTCGTTTTTGCCCACCCAGATGGAATTTATTACTTCACATCCAATACCCCAAACCTTCACTTTTGTGCTAACCATCGTTATAGCTGAGGAATTATGCTAAAGAAAGAGTTGAAACCTCTGCTTCTGGCTCTGGAAAACCAGCCTGGATCAAACCAAGGCTTCTGCCTCAAACAACTAGAATCGCTGGGAAATATTTAAAATCTGTCTGAAAATATCAGAGATCTACCCATGCAGTGAGAACTTGGAGAGGGCAAGTTCCTAGAGAGAAAGGGCGCACAGAAAGATGAACCTGACAGCATTTGTCTTAATGAACTTGGGCTGCTATAACAAAATACATAGACTGGGGGCCTTAAACAACAGATATTTACTTCTCACAGTTACAGAAGCTGGAAGTTTGAGATCAAGGTGTTGAAAGAGTTGGTTCTTGGTGAGGGCCCTCTTCCTGGCTGGCATATGACTGCCTTTTCTCTGTGTTCTTACGTGACAGAGAGTGGTATCACTCCCTCTTCTTATAAGAGCACTAATACTACCATGGAGACTCTACCCTCATAACCCCATCTAAACCCAATTACCTCCCAAAGGCTTTACTTTCTTATACCATTATATAGGGGGTAAGGGCTTCAATATATGAATTCGGGAGCACACAAACATTTCATCCATAACAGCACTATCTATTTTCCTCAAGGCATTTACTTCTAAAAACAGTGACTTAAAGGCTAAGAAGCTGAGCAGAACTTTGGCAGTCTCAGAGAAGCCCTGGTAATATCCTAGGTTTTTGGTTAGGATCTGTGAAAGGTCATACTAACAGTAAGAGAAAATAAAAAAAGAATCAACTGTCACAAAGATACAACTTTGACTCACCAAATTAAGATGATCTGCCTCTACACTAACTGCTTTACAAAAGCAAAAGACAGTCTCTACAGAAACACAGCATGATCCACAGTATCACATTGGTTCCACAATTTTTCATATACAACATGTAGCATTTAATCTAAATTTGCTAGGCAAATCAAGAGATAAGACCAAATGACCCAAAACCAAGAGAAGAAATAGATAATATAAACTGACCCACAGGAAATCCAGTTATTGGAGTTATCAGATTTAGATTTCAGAATAACTCCTGATTAATACATTCAATGAGATGAAAGACAAAATTTCACAAAGAATAGAAATATATTTTAAAAAATCAATGGAAATTTTATAACTGAAAAAAATGTAGTAATTAAAATTAAGAACATATGAGATGAGCTCAAAATAGATTAAATACAGATGAAGAGAGGATTAGTGAATTGAAGAATACATCAGAAGAAAATATCTGGACTAAGGCACAAAGAGACAAAAGAATGGAAAGTACAGAAAGAATATGTCATATTTTGGATATAGGGAAAGGTTTAGTACTATTGTAATTGAAGTCCCAGAACAGGGGAGAAACAGAGGGAGAGAAAGAGAGAGAGAATGGAACAGAAGCAATATTTGAATAGATAATAGCCAGGAATTTTTCAAAACTGATGAAAGATACCAATTCACAAATTCAAGAAGCCCTGTAGAATCCTAAATATAAATACAAAGAAAATCACATCTAAACACACCATAGTAAAACTACTGAAAACCAAAGAATAAAAGATACTCTTAAAAGTAGCCAAGTAAGCCCGGCCAGGCATGGCTCTGTGGTTGAGCATTGACCTAGGATCCAGGAGATCGAGGTTCGATTCCTGGTCAGGGCACATGCCCGGGTTGCAGGCTCGATCCCCAGTAGGGAGCATGCAGGAGGCAGCCGATCAATGACTCTCTCTCATCATTGATGTTTAAAATAAAATAAAAGTAGCCAAGTAAAATGACATTACCTTCACTGGAGCTAACATAGAACTTACAGCTAACTCTTCAACCAAAACCATTGAAGTCAGAAGTGAAATAACATCTATACAGCACTGAAAAGCTAATCTAAAGTTTTATAATCAATAAAAATACTCACCAATAATGAAGTTTTCAAAATATACAAAAAAATGAGAGCATTTGTCACTAGAAAATATGCACTAAAAAAAATACTAAAGGAAATTCAGACAGAAGGAAAATTATCACCGAACTTTAGAAATGCAGAAAGCAGTGAATGTAGAAATAGCAGAGAGAGTAAATAGATAAATCTGAGTAATGACAAAAATAATGTCTTGTAGGGTTTTAAATACCTATAGAAAAGATTTTTTAAAATATGTAAGAATTAAAATGTATGACAATAATAGAACAAAAATTAGGAGGGAATGAATAGAGTTAAGATATATTAAAGCCCTTGCATTACTCTAGAATTAGTAAAATTACTCATTTATTTGAGATTTTAATAAGTTAAAGATGAATGCTGTAATCTGGATTAGTCTACCTGGGCTGCCATAACAAAATACCATAGACTGGGTTGCTTAAACAACAGAAATTTATTTTCTCACAGTTCTGGAAGCTAGAAGTCTGAGGTCAGGGTCTCAGTGTGGTTGGGTTCTAGTGAGGGCTCTCTTCCCGGCCTTCAGAAGGCCGTCTTCCCATTGTATCCTCAGATGTGTGTGTGTGTGTGTGTGTGTGTGTGTGTGTGTGTGTGTGTGTGAGAGAGAGAGAGAGAGAGAGAGAGACAGAGATACACAGAGAGAGAGAGAGAAGAAAGAGACAGAGGGTAGAGTGAAGAGAGAGAGAGAGGGAAAGAGAATTCTCTGGTGTGTCTTCTTATAAGGACACTAGTCCTATTAAATCAGGGCTCTACCCTTATGACCTCATTTAACTTTAATTACTTCTATGAAGGCCCTGTCTTCAAATATAGTAACATTGCAGGGATAGGGCTTCAACTCATGAATTTGGTGAGGGGGACACAATTCAATCTATAACATAATCTTTAGTGTATGGCTACTAAAAAAATGGTAAAAAAAATATAACTAACAAGCCAATGATAGAGGGGGAAATAATTGTTCCAAAAGAAAGCAAACGAGGTGTGGCCAATAGAAAAAAAATAGAAACATTGTATATTTAAGCCCAAATTTTTAAGTAATTAAATTAAATGTAAATGAACTAAACTCTGCCATCAAACCACAAAAATTGTCAGAGAAGATAAATAAGCGAAACCCAACTACATGTTGGGCCACACCTTAGGCATAAAGATAAGAAAGGCAGAAAGCACAAAAATAGAAAAATATATACCATGCAAACAATGACTAGAAAGATAGTTGTGAGGCAAAAAAGATAAATATTTCTAATGTGACCATACAAATTTGCCATTATCAATAGCAATGAGTGGAAAATGTGTTTTTCTGACTTTTATTGAGTCAAATAACTGTTCCCACATGCCTTTGAGGCCATTCATTTTCTCAAAGCAGAGTCACACTCTGTCTTACCCACTACTCCATCCATAGAGGCCTTCCTCCCAGCCTGGAGAATTTGGCTATCGAGTGTGGCAATCTGAGTGTAGGAAGGAAACTCTAGGCACTAGAAGTTTTCTTTCCATTCATCCATGTTTGCTGAGCGTTGCCAGGAGTCAGGCTCAGTGTTGGGCAGTGCCTGTCCTAGTGGAGCTCACAACACCACAGAGAGACAGACACACACAGAGAAGACCCCGAATCTCCGAGCGTGCACAGGAGCCTGATGAGAGGGACCCCTTCTTTCTGGACAGTTCCTTTGTTCCTTTCTTCTTTCCTCGAATATTTATTGAGCAAGTACTATGTGCCAGGCTAGTCAACAGTGGGTTTTTTTTCTGACCTAAGACCAATATTCTAAAATACTTTGATATCTTTTTTAAAAAAAGAAAGAAAGTGGGGAAGATTTTTCTCCCCAGTCAGTGAACCTTGTGAAATACCGATAAAATTAAGAGCAAATGGGCAGCTGCAGAGGCCGAGGTAGGAGAGGAAGAAAGAACACCAACCTTTATAAAGCTCCCGTTACTTATCTCATTGATCCTCATTGTCACCTAACACAAGAGGGATTGAAACGCTTTAAAAATGGAAAGTTAAGGCACAGAGAGGTTAAGTAACTTGGCCTGAGGCCCCAGCTTACAAACAGGAGCTGATCTATAGATGCCAAGTCTTTTGACTCTTGATCAAGTGTTCTTCCTGGCATTTCAGGCAGCTGAGAAGTAGGTGTCCTGGAGGCACTTTTCCAAACTCACGGAGCCCCTGAAATTGGGGGTGGCATTTGTGAATGCACTGCGAGGGGACCAGGGGAACACATTTCAGGCTCTGTGTCTGCTATTCTGATGGGTTAAAATGCCCCGATGTTCCAGGTGAGGTTGGAGGCTGATGCCTCCTCCACCCCTTGCTCACCCTTTAGTCTCCTTATTTTGGGGACTTTGCACCAGCACTGGCAGGTGATAAGATTGCACATAGGAATGTGGGGGAAGGCCTTGGTCCTTGTGGGGGATCCTCTGGTCTCAGGGTCCCAGCAGTTCTTTAACAGCTTCCAGAAGGTTCCATAGTCATTAAGAACTGGTCTGTGAGATGGCTCTGGCGCAAAGCACTCGCCTAGTCACTGTCACCTTGGTCAACAGTGTGGCTTCAGAACCAAAAAGGAGAAGAGAGAAGAGAAGCCCATTTGTTGGTAACTTAGCCAGCTCAGGCTGCCATAATAAAATACCATAGACAGGGGGCTTAAACAACAGAAATTAATTTTCTCAGTGGTCTGGATGCTGGGTGCCAGCACAGTGGGGTTCTGGTGAGAGCTCTTTTCCTGGCTTGCAGATGGTCACCTTCTTGCTGTGTCCTCACATGGCAGAGGGAACCAGTTCTCAGGGGTCTCTTCTGATAAGGGCGTTGATCCCATTATGAGACCTCCATGCTCCTGACTCCGTCTAACCCTAATTACTCTCCAAAGACCCCATCACATCAGAGGTTAGGGTTTCAGTAGATGAGTTTGTGTGTGGGAGGGGGCACAATTCAGTCCATAGTGGTTGGTTTTTTGCATTCGGGCAAATTCCTTAATTTCTCACTAGTATAGTGAACATATTATAATTCCAAAGGGGTAGCAAGTAGGAGCCCTTCCTTGCTGTCTGTTTTTCCCCCTCTCTCTTCTCAGAGGCAACTTTGGCAGGTTCATAGCCATAGATCAAGAGGGGCTAGTCTCCCCCGCTGAGAAACATGGCCCCAAGTAGGCTTCCTGCTGTTTTCCCAAGTGAGTTGTGTGTGTGTGTGTGTGTGTGTGTGTGTGTGTGTGTGTGTGTGTGTGTGTGTGTGTGTGTGTGTGTAGGGGATGGTTATCAGAAGTCCCAGGTGGTACTGAGCACGAGTCTCGATTCTTGGAAACCTAGGGAAGGTGGTTGCTGCTCCTGCTTGAAGGTCATTGATTAAGTGGCTTTTGTGTGTTTTATATCTTTCCAAATGAGCTTCTTTTAAAACGTCCAAAGCTTGAACCTTGTAGGTTCAGCTGCTGAAAACTGAGATGCTGTAGAGGCTGTTGCCCCATTTTCCCTTATATGGACTTATCTCAGTCTCCCTGCCCCAGCCTCAGTCCCTATCCTCAGGAGACCTCCGATACACTAGATCTTTCTTTCTGGGACCCAGCCTCCCAGTGTCTGGTAAGACGTCACCCTGTGTGCTCTAGACAGAGATGGGGCTCCAGGCAGAGGCCCAGATGCTTTATCCTGGCCCTCCTCGGGTACTGAGTTTGCAGCTTGGGCCTAAGTAGGGCATCCAAGCCTCAGCACCTTTAACAGGCTGAGGATTCCTGACTGCTTCTGACTGGCCTGGACCTAGACTTCTCCCTTGACTGAACCCCAGTCCTTGCTTCTGACTGGTGATGCTACCAGCCCCATGTCCTTGTGCCCCTGAACCACTGCTGACTCTTCATGGCTTCCCAGGCTACACCTCTGCACACGCACACCCGCCCCCCAGGCTGTGTGCGACTGACTGGGTCTTCCTGAGCCCCGAGTCCTCCCTGCCCGCCCTGCAGAGGTGCTCCTGTGACCACACCTGCCAGGTGGCTTGTGAGGAGGCTGGGGAAGCCTCCAGGGAGGGCAGACTGGGTGGGGCAGAGCCGGGGGTGTGGAATGCTCTGTTGTGGCCTAGAAACAAGGTTTTACAAAATTGCTCTGTAATGCATGCTCTCCCAGGCTCTGAAGCTTCTCGATGGGATGATGGATTCACACAGAGCTTAGAAATCAAAACCAGCACTTCCAGTTTTGGCAGCTTGGCTTTGACAAAGCAGCCCCGAGACAGCTGGATCAAGCTGCCCCACGCCAGGAGGTTCTGGGACAAAAACCACGACTTCGCGTGTGCTCTCTTATTTAGCTTTCACAACCACTCTGTGGGGCACAGAGTGCTGTCTCTTAAAACTGAGGCTCAGAGAAGTTGGGTAACTTGGCCACAGTCACACAGCACATCCATGACAGGATAGAATTCAGAGCCAGACCTAATGAGGCCAGGGCCCATGGGGCACTTGGGCTGGCAGTGCCCCTTCTGTTGTTCCACACCGTGCAGGCTCAGGGTAGGGTTAGGGAACTGACATTTACAAAGATATCTAGTCCTTTCGTCTTTAAAAAGATATATCACTCTGCATCTCTTCAAGAATGGCTGTGTTTCCAACACTGTAGCCCTTGACTAATGTAGAATGCACAGGACCAAGGGCCACAACAGGAGCTCCCTGGCAGGTTAACAAACCAGCCAATGGGGGAAGATGCTTTCACCCGGCCTCAAAGCCTGGAGTTGCCCTTCCCTCCACCCCCAGATGTCCAGACGCTGCTTTGGTGCCCATTAGGGCTGTGCACATGGGACTGGGTAACCGGCAAGTAAACCTTCACCTTCACCAAAGTGACCATGCATCCCAAGGGAAACATTTACTCTAAATAGCACCTTCTGAGACTTAGAGCCCCATCCTGAAGGGACTACACCCAGTTTCAGAGAGTCTGGAGGAGGGCCTCCTGCTCAGGCCCCTCTAGGGACAGAGTAGAAGAAATCTTCTCTCTGCAGCCTCTGGACCTGACTCACTCTTCCCTTCCTTTACTTCCCAAATGCTCCTTTTTTTGCAGAAATGGCCCCAACTCCCTGGGCCTCTGACTCCTGGCAGCCACATCTACCCAGCCACCACTCCCAGCTTCCCTGCACCCCGCACCAGGCACAGGGCCAGGCCCTCTGACAGTGGCCAGCCCGACAAGGCAGAGGCCTGGGGATGGCGGCCAGGCTGATTGAAGTCCCCGGTTCCCTTGTACAAAGCTTGGAAGCATAATTAATCAGGCAGTAACGAATTCAGGTACCACCGACTCGTCACCTCGAGAGAGAGGCTATCTGAGAGGGCTGGAATTCAAAAGAGGGAATCAGGTCACTGCTAGGATTTTTCAGAATTAAATGATAATATTAATATTAGGTGGAAGATTTATTGGAATTTGACTAAAATTTGATTTGTTGACCTCCAGGATCTTTCTCTGTCTCTTCCTCTATCCCCCAGTGGGCTCCTGGAGCCAGGGCACCCGGGTGGGTGACCCTCTGGCTGACTGGCCCTCCACTGAGGCCCTCTCAGGTCAGGATGGCTCTCCCCAAGTGCTTCTGTTACTCAGCATCTTCTGAGGTGGAGCCATGGGGAGGGGAAGGTGAGAGTTCCCCTCACTGAGAAATGGAGCTCCCAGGACTCTGCCTCCAGTGCTCAGGCGATGGACCAGGGATGCAGGTGCCGTGGAGAGGGCACTGGGTGGGGGTGCTGGGCTCTGTGGCTGGGTCCTGACCGCACTGACCACCCAAATGCTCCCTTTTTTGCAGAAATGGCAAAAAAGATGCTCAATCCTCTCAAATCTTAAGAGAAACGAAACTTAAGTGAGGTATCATTTGCCACCCATCAAATGGGCAAAAATGTACAAGTCTGATAGTAGCAGGTACTAGTGAAGCCACCAGGACGCCGCTCGCAGATGCGGCTGGGCCTCGTATTGGTGCAACTGCTTTGAAGGGCCTGGCGGTGTCCTTCAGAGCCTGGCATGGACATACTCTGCCACCCAGCAGTCTTCCTTCTGCCTTATCTACCCTCGAGATCGTCTCTGTGCAAGAGAACCACTGCGGCCGCCCCTGTGACAGCAGAACTAACTGCCCATCAGTGCATGGCCCGCATAGATGGGGGCGTCTTCACAGCACAGTTTTCTACGGCAACTTCTAAAAACCGTGTTGGACCTATACATATGCAAATAGATCTCCAAGATTTTTATGGTTGAGTAAAAATACCAATCTACAGAACAATATATGTATAATTTATATTAAAAAAACACAACAAAACATCAATAACAACAAATACTACATAGTTTTAAATGGAGCCCCATGTATGTTGCAAAAGTATAGGAAAAAGTCAGAGTATAGACAGATTCAGTGGTTACCTTTAGAGAGGCTGAGGAGTAGCCATGGAATCCAGGAGTCCAGAGGGACTTGAGACTTCTCTACAATGCTGAAGGTCTTGGGGAAGAAAACAGGTTAATGTACCCTATTAAAGGTTAATGTACCCCATTATAGAGGATAAGTTTTTTAAAAGGTCTGGCTGGGGAAACTGCATCTAGGGCCTCTTGGCATCATACAAAGTGAAAAGCTGAGACAATGGCTTAGGAGGACTGGAGGTGAGCTACTCCGTGCAAACACCCCCTGGGGCTTGCCAAGGGAGGAAAGGGGAGGAGCAGACAGACCCGGGCCGGGGAGCCTGGACACACAGAAGGGACCAACAGGAGGGAAGGGAAGAGCCAGGGTTAGTGGTTGCCTTGGCCTTGGCCTGGCTGGGAGCATGACACAGAGACGCTTTTCCTGATGCTTAAGTTTGCAGCTGTGGCCACCAAGATTCTTGCCCACCCCCCTCCTTTTCTTCTTTTGAGCTGGAGATTTGTTTATCCTGCTGCTCGGACAGGAAGTCTTGATAATTTTGCATGAGGACCCAGAATTAAAAACCAGGGGTCCTGCTGCTGACGCCCCTGAAGGCACCATGCAGAGGAAGTGGACTCTGGTCCTGGGCACACCTTTGCTGTGCTGGGCTGCCCAGCAAGGCGGGAGGCCTGCCTCTTCCCACGGCCATGCGGATGGGGAACCTGCCTCTGCTGGGTCACACTCAGGGGCCCTCAGGCTTATGGGGGCTGGTGATAGTGGTGGTGGTGGGAAGTCCCGATTGCAGCCTGGAGACCAACCTGCAGCCCTGGGTTCAGCGTCTCTGCACAGAGCTAGGCCAGAATAGGTGTGGCTTTACTCTTTCAGCAGCTCCTTTCTCAGGCAGGTGCAGGTCTGCCCAGGTCTAGGGGACAGAAACCGGGAGGTGGGCCCTGTGGACTCGCCTTCCGTCAGCACAGGGAGGAGCTAGAAAACCTTCCCAGACAATTCTTTTTGGAGTATGTATATGTTTTCTTTTTAACTTTTCTTTTTTGGTGACTTGTTGAGCATATGAGAAATTTAAACAAAAATGAAAACAAGGGATAGGAAATGAGAGTTTACAGTAGAAAAGTACACTTGAAAACTGTTTTGAGAAAGCCTTCCACTTCCTATTGTGGGATCTTTCAGAAAACACCCAAGGGTTTGCAAAACCAAGAACAATCTTCCAGGTTTAAGGGCCTTCACTTTTCCCCAACAATACTGCTGTCATAAATACAGGTTCAAGTGTAAATACGTCTGCCCCTCTAGGATCTGAGCGCTCCGTGTACTTGGCTTGAAAGCTCAGCTGATTTGATCTCAGGAACACCCATCTCAAAGCCTCCATCCCTGACTGATGGGGCTGGGTGCCCAGTCAGAGGATACTCCCACCCAGGAGGAGACAGGAAAACAACCAGATGTTGGTTCAATGAGACAACCCATTAATTGGTTGAACACTCTCCTGAAAAAAATGGAATTAAGGGGGGGAAAAAACCACAAACTATTTTTGGAAATTGGAAGTCATGTGACTAAAACCATTTTTGTTACAATAAAATATATTGAAATCAAATTAAATGACTGATATAACCATATACATTTATTCTGCCATTCTTCTACATATTTAAAAAAATTAATCTGAGAATGTTTAGAAAAAAGGTAAGCTATTTGTGGCCAATTATTTGTGGTGTGTGTCTAAACGCACAGCTGAGGGGCCCCCGTTCTATGGAGGGGGGCAGTGGGGGCTGGCCCCAGGACAGGTGGAGGAAACCGGGGGGACAGGACCGTCTTCCCAAAGAAACTTAGTGGTGGCTGGTGGGTGGGTTTTGTTTCAAGTTTTCATACAAACGTGGCTTTTTAAAAAAATCCTCACCCAAGGATACGTTTTTATTGATATCTAGAGAGAAAGGAAGGGAGAGAGAGAGAAACATCCACCCGGGGATCAAACCTGCAAACTCGATATGGGAGCGTATACATACAACCTGGGTATGTGTCCTGACTGGGAATCGAACCCGCCACCATTTGGTGCTCGGGACCACGCTCCAACCAACTGAGCCGCCTGACCAGGGCGACAAATACAGCTTTTGAAAAATGGATTCTATAATTTCTTATCTTAATGGCATTCTGTAAATTATTACTGAAAATGCCACACAAGTGAACGGTGAGGTAGAATCCTGTTTGTCCTTCCCTTTATGTGTGGACTTCATTCGAGAATCACTGTTTTCAGTACCTTGGTTTTTGTTGTTTTGCCAGAAAGTAACTTTTCTGTTCAACAGTATATTAATGCAGAATAGAAATAAAGATGCTTTAAAAAAATTCTTTCAAGCACAAAAGGAGATGGTTTTCAGCCGATAATTTTACATATTTACATATTTTACCCTAAGCATTTTGTAGTCTCTGCCTAGTGGTGAATGGATCAGATTTTTACACTCTTTCAAAATGAACCCGTTCGGCTTCTAAGCCACTGCAAAGGACGGAAATGAACCCGAAGTTTTTTTCACTCCATTTTCGCATCTTCACATTTCCTTATTTCACATGGTTTCAAATAAAATGCCTGCAGCATTATTTTTCCTTTCTCAAGAGCAAAGCGAATGTGACTTTTCGGAGGGGTCACAGGATGCCCGGCAGGCCTGTGGGTGTTGTTGGAGCGCTGCCTGCTTTCAGCTGGACTGAAGGGCTTGTCGGACTTTTCATCTCCTAAGAAACGAGCCCCCGGCGCTGGCCAGAAGCGCGAAAGGCAGCAGTGGGCGGCCCACGCTGGTTCTTTCCCACTGACATCAAATCCTGAGGTTTTCAAATGAATCCCACACAAAGATAGCCCTTCATTGTGGGGCCTGTTTTAAATTAGACTCGCAATAATGACCTTTCTAAGATGTCTCGTTGTTAAGACAGTCCCCTGGTGAAACTGAAAGGCTGCTGGGAGGGGGGAGCCCGAGTGGGTGAGACGCCCCAGCAGCCTGGTCAAGGTGACCGCCTGGCCCGGCCCGGGGTGCTGCCAGGCCAGGCTCTCCCGGGGCCCCGCACCCTGGAGCCACCGTGGCTTCCCAGGCCTGAGCTGCTCGCCGTCCCCGGCTGAGAAACTCTTCACCCCCAGGTCAGATTCCTTGAGTTCTAACCAGTGTTTTTGTCAAAGGGAACTGGAGTCAGAAAGGGGCTAAAACAACATAAACAAAGAAAGCAGTCATCCCTCCGAGGACCAGGGGGCACAGAGCGGGAGCCCCGGGGACCCCTGCAGAGCCCCCAGACCCCTGCTTGCGTTGCTCACTGTGCACAGCTCTGCTCCCCACGCACCGTGGCTTCCACAGCAAACCGCCTTTCCCGGGTCACGGGCGAGTGGGGACGGCCAGGTGGGCAGCCCGGGCTCGGGCAGCGGCCTCTGCCCCCCGAATCCAGGGCAGCGCAGCCGCCTCTCCGCTGGGCGCTGGGCGCTCACCCAGGGCCTCTGTGGTGCCTGCCGGGTGGCTAAGGAAACATTTTCCAGGGAGAAAGAGCGCTAACAGCCACATCTCCGCACTTTAATAATAACTGAGGCAGGACTTAAGCTCATGGGCCTGGAGTCTGACCTTCTTACCAGGCTGGACCAGAATAACAATTTAGTTATTCCCGATAACTGCTATGCTTCTAAAGAATTAGGTATTGCGATCGTTTCCATCAGTGACTGCGCCGAAGTCCTGTCTTAGCTGAAACGATCATTGTGCCACCGTGGCCCGCATGTGGCTCTCGGCCTTTAGAAATAGAAAGTGCGTGTTAAGCGTCTATTTTCTGTGCCACACACCCGCAAGCTGCTGCTGGGTTTCCCTGGTGCTCTTCTTTGGAGAAGGGCTCTGTGGTGTTGGATTTTGAGCTCCAAGTATAGTGTCCCCTGCAAAGGTTCTCTCTCATTCAAGTTGCTTCCTTCAAATCCTTGGCAGTGGTTCTGAAGAGAAGAGGCACATGAAGACTGTCTGAGTATTTAGTAAACGACCAAAGCTGACTTATCAAAAGAGCACTTTTTAGAGCATAATGGTCACTGTCAAAGTCCTTTCTCTGTTCTGGAGGCTGGAGAATGTGCTGTGTCTGGTCCTTGCATTGGGGAAGTTAGAAGGACGCCTCCTTCTCTGTTTTAATGTATTTCACCTCTCTGAGGCAGACTGATCAGAAGCTCACAAGGAAAACCGATGCCCTTTCCTGCAGCAAAATTAACCAGAATCACGTGGAAAACAATCCAAGCCTTGTAGGAAAGGGGAGCCATTAAAATGTGCCCTGAGCGATGGGCTGCACCCAATCCTGCAGCCCGGCTCGCTCGGTGGCAGCAGACAGGAGGCTGCTCCCCGGCTCGGAGGGAGCCTTGCTGTAGCGCCACAATTAAAATCAGCTCCTCTGCCAAAAAATAAAAGGGAGGAGGGAAGAAGGCGAACATCAAAGACAGATTGAAATGTGTAGTTAGTAATAAGAGTGGTCTCCTCTTGAACCAAAGCCTGCAGCGATTCACGGCCCCCTTGTTAATGAGAAATTTTGACCTCTGGTTTGTAAGTTAAACTTGTAATCCCAGCTAATGAAGTAAATCACTTCCAACTTGAGTCTGTTGTTCCCCATCTGCTCTGCACACTGGGTCTGAGAGTGGGGATCCATGTCCACACACACGCACTGAGGGGAAATATAATTCTTTGGTGCCTACCTGGTTTCTTGCATGTTGAAGATATGCTTGTGGTAATGTTGAAGGTATTATTTTACTGTAAGCATGCTGATAAGAGAGAGAAAGCTCTCTAGACTGGGTTGAACAGCAGGATTGAATGTGCAGGGAGGTAAGCCGGGGACCCTACACACCACATTTCTTCATTTCTCTAGCAAACAGAAGCTCGCCTTACTCAGCTGCAGGCCAATGACCGAGCATCCAGTTCAGCGCTTTGCATATGGTGGAAGGAGATGCATATTTTCCAAAGAAATGCTGCTGGTTGAAGGAAAGACTGTTTGGGTGATTAGGGTCTTGGAGGGAAGACAGCTTGGCTAAGGAATGAGTCCAAGAAAGACAGCGCTGAGGAGCCTGAGAACTGGGGGGAGCAGAAAGGCCATTGTGTGAAACCAGATACAGCTGGGACGCTAAGGGCCTTTCTTCTTATGGTGACAGCTTATAGCTGAGAGAAACGGGCTAAAAAATTACCCTATTTTAATTGCGTGAGGGCCAAAGTATTAGGTGATTGCTTCGTCTAAAATGGATTTCATTGAGGTAACTGCTGCCGTCCTGTTTAACACTCGGAGGGCCCTATTTTCATTCCTTCCCACGACAGATCAGGTTCTGTTTCTCTCTGCTAGTCTAAATTCTCTCAAGGCTTTCCAGATTATTTTGTAAACCATCTTAGCGTCTGATTGGGCAGTAATGTTAATTTTCTGCCAGGAAACAACTCAGCCACACAGTGTGGTACCACCGCTGGGGCAGTTACCTTGGGGGCATGCACTGCTTAGGGGTGAATCTCATCCCTCCTCACAGTGGAAGATGCCTTTTCTGGAGCTCAGGCCACCCCCTTCCAACCAAGGCTGACTTTACTGTGGTGGGGAGGGGGCAGCCCCTTGCACCTGCTGGGGCTGCGAGGAATCAGTGGGAGTCCCCCAGGGGCAGGGGTGGGCACTGCCCACCTTCTCTGCAATCAGGATCTTTGGACAAAACTCCACAAGAGAAAATGGCTCTTGCTCAGAAAATGTGGGGAAACTATCCCTTCTCCCGTCTCTCTCTTATATTGGACACCCTCTTTCCTCTCATTTCCCTTTGCAAGTATTCGTCTAAAAGGTTTCCAGAACCTTCTTCCAGCTCTCTGGGCATGAGGAGGGAGTTTGTGAGGGGGATGTTTTTAAACCACTGACTTCTGTTATTTCCGTTGAAGGGCACTCAGACGTGTCTCTCTGGTTTTTCATTAGACAAAGTAAAGCACTTGGGCATTTGTCCTGTTTCTATGACCTGCAGAGAGCTCTGGGGTGAGTTCAGGCAGGAAAAGTCACTGACTGGTGTTTGAAATCTGAGGACGTCTGGGGCCTGAGGCTGGACATTTAGGTCTACTATAAACAACAGCATATTATACGTAAAGTGATTTGAATAATCCAATTTTTCCTCTAAATTTGAGCGTGTATAAAATGTTAATTTTGTCAACAAGTGGAGAAAATGCCACGGTGAATCTGTTCTCAGATAGTGTACCTGGTATGTGGAGAAGCCTGTTAAGAGGGGCCAGGAACATAATCATGGCTTATTAGCCGCACAGGCTTTTTCCTTTGTTTCTACTCATTTAATTCAAAGTGAAACAACTCAGCATGCAAAACTAAAATTAGCTGGGAAAAAAGGGATAAGAGAATAAACAGTCATATCCATTAGAGTCGATGGGTTATCGGATCCCTTGCCACTCCTCAGACGGCGGCCTATTAAAAGTGGTAATGTCTGCTTCAGGCGATGCCCCCGGCAAAGAACGGAGGCCAAGGCAGGCCTATTTCACATGCATCAGACACAGGAATTAAATAGACCAATGTTCCCTAAAAGACTGAAGTACATCTCTTTCTGACGTTCATCTCAGGCAAAAATTCATTGATCTCAGTATGTCCCTTGGCAATTATAAAATATTAAATCCAAGTCACACTTTTCTAGTTGGCTTAATTTTTTCTCTTTTCACAGCTTTCTATTTGATCAATTTTAACAAGTTAGGAATAGCATCTAATAATAAAAAGTGCAGAATAAAAAAGTTTGTTCTTTTGACATTCTTTCCCTTTTATTTTGTTTTGGGTTTGCATTAACTTTGTGTTATAGAAGAAGACTTGAGTGCTATTTTAACAAACAGAAAGAACATGAGTGAGCCAGAAGGTTCTTTACTGAGAATGATATTCATTAGTAGGCATCCAATGACAAGGGCAGCATGATTTAAAGATTGTTTTTTTAATCACATGCCCAAACAGTTTCCTTATTGTCTTGTAGTCATTAGCGCTCCCCTATTCCAGAATTACCGTGCGGTTTGAGCTGGGAGTATCCAGCAGGGCTAGAGGTTTGAGTGTGTTCCACTGAGATTTACACAAGATGCTCATTCCTTTCCCCACTTTTATGCATAAGTAATTTTTTAGCGTTTGATATTTGTTAATTCAGATTATAACATAAATGCTAGCGAAGACACACATGATAAAAATGTAGAATTTTGGGAACCCATTTTCTTTAGAATATCAATATGGGAATTATTTGGGGGCAAATGTTGCATAACAGTAGCATTACTCTTCAATTCTCCTTGCCATAAACTATGAAAACACTCCCTCAAATGTATAAATTTATTTTTATGATATATAGAATCATTTTATGTGAAATAACATTTTCTGAAACAAAATCTGTAGTGATTTTCTCGTTACGCTTAGATTTTCATATGAGAAAAGTTGTTAATTAATTGCCTATCATGTACCAATTCCTTTATTAAATGCTTTATTTTTATTATTTAATTTGATCCTTACCACAAACCCAATGAAGTCATGGTATGATCCCCACTTTTCAGATAAGGGGGTTAAGGGCCCCACCATCATCCAGCAACTCCCCTCTCTGGCCAGCCAGGCCAGTCCTTTGGGGGTTTTGTGTAGGAGAATCAGAAAGAAAGGGAGGGGGAGAGAAGGTCAGGGTCAAGAGAATAAGTCATGAAACCATAAAAATCCTAGAAGAAGACACAGGCGGTAAAATCTCAGACATCTCTCCTAGCAATATTTTTGCCAATATATCTCCTTAGGCAAGGAAACAAGGGGAAAATAAACAAATGGGGCCACATCAAAATGAAAAGCTTCTGCCCAGCAAAAGAAACCATCAACAAAATGAAAAGGGAGCCCACTGTGTGGGAGAACACATTCGCCAATGACACATCTGATAAGGGGTTAATTTCCAAAATATATAAAGAACTTATACAACTCAACACCAGGAAGACAATCCAATTAAAAAATGGGCAAAGGACCTGAACAGACACTTCTCCAAAGGGGACATACAGTTGGTCGATAGACATATGAAAAGATGCTCAGTGTCACTGATCAGAGAGATGCAAGTTAAAACCACAATGAGGTATCACCTCACACTGTCAGAATGGCTCCATCAGTAAATCAACAAACAAGTGCTGGCGAGGGTGTGGAGCAAGGGGAGCCCTAGTGCACTGCTGGTGGGAATGCAGATTAGAGCAGCCACTATGGAAAACAGTGTGGAGGTTCCTCAAAAAATAAGACATGAAGCTGCCTTTTGACCCAGTGATCCCACTTCTGGGAACATATCCTACGAATCCTGAAACACTAATCAGAAAGAATATATGCACCCCTGTGTTCATAGCAGTGCAATTTACAATAACCATGATCTGGAAGCAGCCCAAGTGCCCCTCAGCAGCTGAGTGGATAAAAAGCTGTGGGACATTCACACCATGGAATACGACGCAGCTGTAAAGAAGGAGGATCTCGTACCCTTTGGGACAGCATGGAGGGACCTGGAGAGTATTATGCTGAGTGAAATAAGGCAGGCAGAGAAAGACAAGCCTCACATGATCTCGCTTATACGTGGAATCTAAAGAACTTAATAAACTGATGGACAGAATAGATTCAATGACATGGAAGCATAGATGAGACTCACGAATGTCAGAGGGATGGAGGAGGGCGGGTGGGGGAGGGGGAGAGAGTAACCAAAGAATTTCTCTGCAGATATGCACAACCCAAGGACAGGGACAATGGTGGGGAGAGGGACTGGGGAGGGGGGTGGGGCGGGGTGGAATGGGTCATTGGGGAGAAAAAGGGACATCTGTAATATTTTAAACAAACAAACAAAATAATAATAATAACCGAGTGGTACAAATGATGTGACTATAACATTAGATTTGGGGGTTGTAACCAACTATCTAACAAAAGCCCCACTCCTTTTGCATGCACTGCCAGTCCTCTGTGGTTCTGATTATTCTAGAAGGCTTGTGAGTTTTGTTTTATGAGAACCTACAAACCTAAGAATCCAATAATAAAGTTCTGACCCAATTTAATGTCAAAAAAAAAAAAAAAAAAAGCTGTGGTACGTTTACACTGTGAAATACTATGCAGCTGTAAAGAAGGACCTCTTACCCTTGGGGACGACATGGAGGGACCCGGAGAGTGTTATGCTAAGTGAAAGAAGTCAGGCAGAGAAAGACAAATCTCACATGATCTCGCTTATACGTGGAATCTAATGAACAAAATTAACTGAACAAAATAGAACCAGAGTCATGGATACATGGTACCGACTGACAAGGGTCAGAGGGGGGGATGGGGCAGAGGGGATGAAAGAAGGTGAGATTAGCCAGGGAACGTACACACACAGCCCGTGGGCACAGACAAAAGAGCGTGGTGAGGGCCAGAGGAGGGGAGGGCGGGGTCTGGGTAGAGGGGGCAAAAGGGGGGAAAATGAGGGACATCTGTAATAATGTCAAAGAAAAGAAAATAAAATTTAAAAGTGGGGGAGAGTGCTAGGAGTGTGGGAAAGATGGGGCCACTGCAGTACACGGGAGAAGCCTGCGAGAAGGGGCGGGCTCCAGAAGCAGCGCTGTGGCCCGCGTATCTTCTTCAGACTCTTGGGGAAGTGTCAGGATTGAACTCGGCTGACTTTGAAATGACATTTCAGTTGGTTGATTGTGTCTCTTTGTCTGAGACTCTGCCCTGAGACCGGACCACATGGGTGATGGCTTTATAAGCACTGCAGTTGTTCTGAATGGCCAATTACACACAATGTTTCTAAGAGAATCCAAAATAGAGTTGGAGCGTGGGGACAAGCCTGGTGGCTTCTGGGCTCCTAATGGGCTTTGCCTGGGTCTCTAAAGGGGCCTCAGCTGCAGAATTTTCTGCAGTCTCTTTATGGCTCCCCTTGCCATTTTCTTGTTTTCATTTTTCCTTTACATTCAACCTCCTGCTCTCTCTGACCATGCAATGGTCATGAATGGCATTTTCCTACCAGAGAGGGCAAGGACTTGACTTCTTGAGGAGATTATTTGTGTCCTAGGAGCCCAAACTATGCTGGGAGCCAACTCTTATAGTGGTCCAAGCAATGCAGGGCTTGCCTGTGGGACTCTGAGCCCAGGGCCAGCAAAGTGTACAACGGTGGTAGGCTCACCCACCTCTGGGTCTCCCATAGTGGTGTCCCTGTTCTGAGCCACCAGCCCCGTTCAAGGTCTGTTCCTTTTTGTGCACACTGGGACCTCTTTTATCACTCCAGCACGTAGAATGTGGCTTGACACAGAATAGGTGTCCAGGAAGGATCTGTTGAAAAGAAAGATGATGAATGGATGGATGGATGGATGGATGGATGGATGGATGGATGGATGGATGGATGGACAGATGGGCAGACAGACTAGAGGATGGTTGAGAGTATCTCGTAAATTCATGTTAGGAACTGAGTATGCTGCCCCTCCAAGGAGTGCTGGTGTTTTTGAAAGACCTAAGAAGGTTGCTAACACAAAAAAAAAATGTGATCCGAAATCAGGGTTTCTCAAGGTGTGCACCTCTGACGATCTGTCATGAGACTCACCTAAGAAGCCTATTCCTGTAGGGGGTCCCTGGACCCCACTCCACACCTACTTAGTCAGAAATTTGTCTTTTCAGCAGGTGCTCCTGTGTTTGAGAACCTCTGCTTCTCTAAGGGTGGGATCTCAGGAGTCAGGATGCTGATCTGCTGGAGGTGGGGTGGAAATGCTTACCTGACATCAGCAGCTGAAACCATTTTGCACTCCCTGCTATTGGTAGGGTCAAGGCAGCTTTGGGAACCAGTCGGGCCTCCTGGACATGAGGTGTTCTCCCTCCCTGCCACCAGGCAAAGGCTACGCTCCCACAGCCCACACCCATCTCTCTCAGCAGCAAGCTTACTCCTCAGGTCCTGGGCTGAGGCTCAGGGTGGACTTTTGCAGCTTTGCCCTGTGCCCCATGCTACCCACATCAAGCTCCTTGGGTCCAAGGGGGCTTGTGTAATGAGAGGCCTCAGCTCCTCTGGGACTGTGGGTCATACATCAGGATTAGCTACAAGCTTGTCCAAATGCCCCAAAGGAGGAGATCTGGACCTTCTTTCTCCTAGGATTTCATCCCCTCTGAGAGAGGTCCTTGAAATATAGCAGCTGTCGGTGTGGGCCAACAAAGTTGTTTCTTCATAGATGGAGCCTCAATTATATCATCTGTAAAATGGGGGCAAAAATAACATCATCCTTAAGTCATTCAGAGGGCCGCTTGGTTGCTCCAGGCACCTCATGAATGTGAGAGCCCTTTGCAAATCTTAAATACACAAAGTCTGTGTGCACATGTGGCACATTTTAACCTCGAACCCTGAAGTACATCTGGGATGACTTCCTTCCTCCACAGCTCGGGCTGGGGCCAGCCTCTCCTCCTCCCCAGGCCTGAACCCCTGTGTGCCTTGGGGGGAAAGTGACTCTTGGAGATGAGTGTGCAGTGAAATTTTGTGCAGGTCCTGCGTTGTAGCTCTCCCCGCATTCCCATTCTCCAGTTTAAATGTTTGAGTCTCTTGTTATATTAGGAATTTGCTCTGGTTTGGGATCATTGCACCCAAGTACCTGTAAAATACAGTAGTGGTCTGTGTCTAGGAATTGGCTGTTTTTGTTGTGCATGCGTGTGTATGCATGCGTGTGTGTTTAATGTGTACTGGAGGTAGGCGAAACAGTTTACATATTTCCAACCTGTGTTAACATGATGTTCTTTACAGAACAGAACATGTTTCTGAAAATTCCCAAATCTTCCCCTCTGAAACTCAACACTATTGTTATTAAAACGATTGTTTAAAGAACCCTTTGGTGAACTTTATTTCCATTTAACGACACAGTCATTTGAAAGGTCACGATGCTGAGTGGCAGGAGCAGTGACCTAGGAATAACCCTCCTCTCCTACCTGCACTTCTGATCCGTGGCGTTAGCATTTGGAAATGCTCTTCCCTTTCGAGTTTCAGCAGCTAAATAAGTTGCAGCCCCTTCAGCTATACTCATAAAAATTTGCTTCCAGACAACATGGTCCGTTTATTGTGTAATAATCGAAATGGCACTAAATTGCACTGATTGCCGAACACTTAGGAATTGTATTAACCTCTTAAGTGCTAAGCGGTTTTCTGCGGTCTCCTCGCTCAGACACGCAGCCCAAATGTGTTTCTGTCACTATGCAGAAATGGTGTCTACTCAGTGTCTCAGTCACTGTCAGGGGGCGGGGCTGGGGTGGGGGGATGGGACTATGTATCCTCAGGCCCGGGTCCTGCCCTGGTAACAGGCTGGGCCCTGCTTGAACCCCCGCTAACCAGGAGACTGTCCCCGCTTGGGGGGGGGTACCCTGAGAGGCTGGATTGGCCAGTCTTGACCCACAGGGTCCCACTGCTGTCCCCTGGCTTCAGTGTGTTGTGTGTTTTATGACAGTCGGTTTGAGAAGAGATTCTCCAAAGAGCTGTGGGGAAGCAGGCCTTTCTGCTGGAGCGGGACGCTGCTCCTAGGGGGTGGGTCCCTGGGGTCCCCGGGGTCCCCGGCCCGGCCCGGCCTGGCAGCCGAGGCTGCTGGGCTCCTGCGAGCCGCGGGCCCGGGAAGGAAGAGTTAACCCGAGACGGAGCGGCGCTGCCCGGGGGCAGGCAGCCTCCCGCAGCACAGAGCCGCGTTCGTGCAAAGGCAAGTCATTTCCCGAAACACTGCAGACACACGGCCCCGGGCAGCCGCAAACCTTTGGAGACCAAAATGGCTCGCAGGGGTTGGAAGTAATAAGGTGTTTTTCCCCTTCTTTTTCTTCCACTGAAATTCTGCGAGGTCGCTGTGCATTGCTGGCAACGGTGGTGCTGTTTTTGTGTGTTTTCTGTGGGTATTAAGATCCATTACGCGGTGACATTTTTAAGATTGGTTATCCTGTAGTTTGGTGTTAAATTGAAGTTGTTTGTTTTGAATTTAATTCTTTCATTTTTCAAATGGAAAGCGGCAGCTGTGCGGTGCGGCGAGGCTGGCTCGCTGAAGTGGGCCCGTGGCCGGTCTGGGGCAGGTCCCGGTCATCCCCGGACCCCGGCAGAATCAGCCAGGAAAGAACATGACCTATTTCTCTGTTGGAAAGTCTCTAAGAATCCCTGGAGGTGACTTTCAAAACTGAGGACTAGGGGTCGTCTCCATTGTATCTGGAGAGAAACAGGGTCTGAGGTGGTTCTGAACAGAATGTTATAATCCGATCTGTTATGCTTAATGCAGCGCGCATATAATTATTACTACTCTCAGCTCCCAGCAGCAGCAAAATCAGCTCCCACCCAGCAAACGACCAGCAGCAGTGGGCCAGCCGCCTCCGAAATGACATCTGTTAACTCTTTGTCAAATGCCCTTTCGCTGTCCCTTTCTCCCAAACAGCTCTGTGGTTAATTACGACCTGAGCAAATGACACAGTCCTTGGAGTGGAGAGAACTGCTTAGGGGCAGGGAGAAATCTAGCTCCAAGAAATTCTCTTCTCTCTCCCTTAAAAAAAATAAAAGCCATTGCAAATTGTTTTAAAATAAACATTCATCTGTAGCACCAGACTAGGTTGTTGGAATATGTTTTGATTAAGCCCCAAGATTACAGGGTAACTGTATAGCGTTGCGTCTAGAGGCCCAGCCCTTTATGGAAAAAAGAATCACATTAAATTCTTGTCAAACCATAAAAAAGTTTCCATCAGAGGAACATGGGCGGCCTGTGAGCCAGGGATCTGGGGTATGTTTGTGTTGCTGTTATCAACTTCATTAATGGGGAAAGGCAATTTCATCTTAATTGGTCACTGGGACTTGGAAAGACCAATCTGCTAAACCAAAACTTAGGCCCAACCCTAACTAAGGGGGAAAGTGATGTATCCGTCCTGTTGCCTGAGGTTCATATGGATTTCCTTCCTGGAGCTTGTATGTAGTGGCTCATTTCTCGTACTGGACCTGGGGTTGCATCTGGGAACGTCCTTACTTTCACTTCCCAAGGTGAGCTCAAAGCTGCAGAATCCTAGGCCTTCTCTTTAGGATCCATGTGTTGGCTCAGGGCTGGGCAGAGCCCTGGATTTCTGTGTTCTCTGCCTGCTCATGACCCCAGATTCTTGCTAAGTGCCTCTGCTGGGATTGCCTGCTAGCTCCTTTACACGGGGTTCATCAAAGGATTGGCCAGGAGCTGGGCTGAACCACCCCTATAGAACCAGGACAGCTCCAGACTGGACTGGACACCTGTCCTGGCAAAATCCAGAATGGCCTCCCTATACTTGCCCATCCGGAAATGGCACTAAGGGGTGCTGCATGCCTCAGGAGGAAGCTCCTGATAGCTGAACCCCTATCCAGATTGAGGGAAGTGCCTGGAACCCTGGCAGCTTCCAAAGCTTTCAATAGAGACAGCCACGCTTTGCCTTTGGGAGCCCTGAGAAGATTGTCCCATCACAGACATGAACAGGGACTGTTCTCCAGTCTGTGGGCTGTAAGTGGACTGACATACTTGGGTACTATTTTCATTTCCTTTGGTGCTTCTGATAGAAAGAATTTTAATACAATTCAAAAATCAGATTATGATCTGCCCAGATCCCTTCCTTCCAGCAGCAGCCATCGAGACGCCACCCAGATGGGCTCTGAGGGCCCTTCCCAGCTGAGGGGTCTGTAAGGGTGAGAGGGGTCCCTGAGAGTTCAAGATGTAAGCTGCTTGTGCAAATACTCCAGTGCTGCCTCAGATATCAATTTCTTCAGACGCGGGTATTTAAATGTGCCTTTGCTTAGAAATCAAGGCCAAAGCAAATGGCGGTGAATTTTGGAGTAGAGGGAGACACTCTGGAGGTGGCAAGCTTGGGGAAGGTGGACCATCGTTTCTGCATGGATTAATTCACCAAGATCTTGACTCAAAGCCACCAAAAGGGTCCTAGATCTTGAATCAAAATCAGACATTTTGGCTCTCTCTTTTGGTGCTCTGTCTCCAATCCCTGTCCTGAGTAAACATCTTGCGTGAGATGGGTTTTCTAATTTTTGGCAATCAGTTACTCCAACTAACATAAGTATATTCAACATAAGTTATGTGACAGGAATAGAACTGGAAGAGAGGATTGAAATGAGCACCCTGGCTTTGTTCCCTGCTGGCTCTGCCAGCAAGGCCGTGCTGCGGAACAAGTTCCTTGAACCACACCTCCTGCGCAGCCACATGTCTGACCTGATCTTACGTGGTCTGGTGCACATTGGGGAGCCCCAGCCCTGGGTTATCTGAGGCTTCGATCCTGCAGACAGCATCTTCCGCATTGTCTCACGTCACCCCTGCTTGCCTCAGAGTTTTGAGGCCTCGATCCTGGGAAAGGTAGTAGGAAGGGCTGGAGGAGTCGAAGCCCTCAAGCACCAACCCCATCCTGTCTCCTGCCCGCTGGCCTCTTTACCTCCCTTCAGCTGCCCGCAGTTGCCTGGAGACACTGAAAGCCAGGTTGCGAGTCTCCTTTCCGGAGGCATGCCCCCTGCCTACCTAGGACACAGGTGGGACAGGGACTGCTTCAGGAAGGGCCCTAAAAGGTGGCTCAGGGACAGTCCTTCCTTGCCACAGCCAGGGGGCTGAGACTTTGGGTCTGGAGGACTCAGGACCTGAAGTTTCCTTTCAGCCTCTGTCTTGGGGATGCACATGTGGATTAAATTAGAGCAATATGTTTTTCTAACAGCATCTTGGCTGAAAAGTCAAGCAGATAAATGGAAACAAACCCAGCTTTATGTGAATGAAATGTGGCTGATGGGGGTGGGGGGGCACTTCTCCCGGAAGCACCATAGGGCTGGCCTCCTGGCTTCTCCCTACCCCCCCTCCAGGCCTGACCCCCTCAGCCTGGCCTCGGAAGCCCTCACCACAGGGCTCCCCCTCCACTCCACACCCCTCACCCCGCCTCTGCTCCAACCTAACTGGCTTCCTGCCCTTCTGCTAGTGCTCTCTGTGCTGTCCCACCCCTCAACCCATGCTGTGCCCTCTGTCACCATGGGCAGGTCACTTACCTGTTTTCACCTTCAGTTTCCTCTCCTGTAGGGGCAGTTCTGGGTGAAAGAACTCATGCGAAGCCCTTAGCACAGCGCCTGGGACACAGGTAACATTTGTTCGCAGTATCATTACTATCACTACCCGCCACCTCTCCAAACTCCACTGGCCTCAGGGCCCATTTCTGCCACCTCCACGCTCACCACTTCCCACGGATCATCTTCTGTGGGTTCTCTCTGTACCTCCAACTGCTGCTGCAGGTCAGGAGCCCTCAGGGCACGGGTTTGACAAGGCAGCAGCTGGGACAAAGATGGTGGGTATTTAGGTAACACTTATTGGTAGATTGGTTTGTGATTATGGGTTTTGTTGTTGGTTTTAAGGGAGGGAAGAGTTGACCAAACTCCCCCCTAAAGGCAGCCTGTATCCATCACTCCTGGGCCTGCTCACAGGTCCTCGGATGGAGCTGTTCCCAAGGCTCCCTGGGAAACAGGTGTCTGAAGTGGGGTGGGGGCAGCCTTGTGGGACTGAGCCCTTAACCCGTGGGACCTAGTGCTATCTCCAGGTAGACAGAATCGAGTTCGACTGTAGGCCACGCAGGGGGTATTGCTGAATGGCTTGGTGGGAAAACACCCCACACATGTGGTGACTAGAAGTGAAGTGTTATGTGTAAGACTAAAGGAGAAAGATACAGGCGGAAGGACTGGTTTTCCTAATACAGAGAGAGAAATTGTTAAGACAACGGCAGAGTGGGTTTATTTCACTTTTAGAATATTGTCACACGCATCCGGTTGTGAGTGTGAAAGCAAGCAAGGGCACGTGATAGCCCCTCTGGGTGGTGACCTTCAATGAGAGTGGCCTGTGGGACTAAGTGCCCACTTTCCTGCCCCTCTCGCATTCCAGTCTTGAGTAGCAGAACCCCAGGGCCTGGACCCAACTGGAAGCCAGAGGCTAAGGAGCCCGGTAATGCCGTCCACATGGGCCAGGCTTGAGGGCAGAGAGCCAGGTGGAGAGGGTACCTGCCAGGGCAAAAGGAACACATTTGGCAGGGAAGTGGTCCTCCCTTTCAGCACCGTGCTCTGACTGGTACAAAAAGGGCCTTTATTCGCTTTGCTGATCCTTTCCAGCTGCGATGCTGATGCTTTTTAAATTCCCCAAAGATGACCGACAAAGCCAGACTGGGGAAGGGTCGTGGTTAGAGACAAACCTCAGCCGTGCCCACCTCCCACCTTTCTACGCCTGCACCCAGCAGGGCTGGACATCGCAGCCGGGCTCCGCGTCCCCAGTGCTGCTTTGGGATTTGCAGGTCAGAGCGCACGGCAAGGAGAGAGCAGGTCGCTCTTTTCTCTTTTAGAAAAAAGGTTACACCCTCCAGGCTACTCTTATGTGCATGTCCTTTAGCGAGACAAAGGGCAGGTGGGAAATTAGCAAGTAGATATGTATGTTTTTGTTTTATTTATTAATTATTTTTCAAGGATTTGATGCCAACGTCTTAAGAATCTGGGTTTTTATTAAATATGTGAAAGTGCCAAACCTCAAAGCAAGTCTGTGGAGCCAAAGTAAGTGGAATGGTGGGGAGAAGAGAAACGAGGGCGAGGCTGTGATGTGGATAGCGCTGGAGGCCCCTGGCTCCCTCATCTCGCATTCGCGGCTCGGGCTCAGGCTGCGGGATCACAACGTTTCCCGGCGCTTGTTCGTATCTTATTGCTGCGGGGAGGCGGCGGGCCGCAGCATCCCACACATTCAAAAGCCCTGCGCCGCTGACGGGGAGCTCGGGCTGGTCCCTGGTGGGGAGCATTAGGGTCTCAGAGAGGCCTTATCCACAGGCAGTTTCCAGCTGTTCACCCCAACACTGCCCGCTTCTGTCTCCACAAAGTGGGGACCCCTTCTCAGGGTCCTTCTAAGCACCTCCCTCTTTGGACAATATATATACATACACACACATGCACATATATATGTATATATACACACATACATATATATGTGATTTAAGTTAATATAAACTTATTATATTTAATATAAGTACATATATCTTTAGATCTTATGGCCATGTGGATAGATATAGATTTAGGTTATTCATTTTAATTACTGAGTATATTGCATTATATGGCTATATTGCATTTTATTTATTTATTGCTCAATCAATGGAAATTTAGGATATTCCCACTTTGGGGCTCTATCAATGCTGTGCTGAACACATTTTAATGTCTCCTTGTGTGTCCTCATGCACCTGGCCTTGAGGACTTGGGCTATATAGCTAATGAGAAACTGCCAGGTGATAGGGCAGTCCACCTCCAACGTTCCTAGCTCTTGCCAAATTCACCTCCAATTGTCATTGAAGATGCCCTTCTGCTGGCAACACAAAACTCTTCCCATTTTCCTGCATGCTTGCTGACAGTTGGTGTTATCAGATGACCACAATTTGCCATTCTTGTTTCTATTGCCCTGTTTATTGGACATCTTTGCACATGTTTATGGACTATTTAGTTTTTCTTACCTGTGGCTTATTTTCCTGATGATATCCTGGCCAGATTATTTGTCTTTTTCTAATTGATTTATAGCAGTTTGTGAAATATTCCAGACACTAAACTTTTTTTGGTTATATGGGTTGTAAATATCTTCTCCCAGCCTTTGTACTGTTTTAATTAACATTGATGGTGGTGTCTTTTGATATGCAGAAGATTCTAATTTTAATGTAGAAGAATCCTCCTCCTTTGTGATTTATAATTTTTCTATCTTATTAAAAAATTATTCTTTATCCCCAATGACATAAAATATTTTCTCCTCTTAATTCAAGGTGATTGAGGCATATTTCACACACAATAAAATACACCTATTTTAAATGGAAAATCAGTGCATTTGACAAAGGTATACAACCGTGTAACCATGCCCACCCCTCACCCCCTGAAAATATAGGACATTTCCATTCCTACCCCAAAAGAATTTTCCCTCACCCCTTCCCAGACAATCTGCCTCCCTACCCTGGCTCCAGCCAGTGACAAGTCTGCTTTTTGTCACTATAGATGAGCTTTGCCTTTTCTAAAGTTCACATAAATGGAATCATGCAGCATATACTCTTCTGGCTTCTCTTGCCCAGCATAATGCTTTTGAGGTTCAACCATGCTATCACACACACAAGAGTTCAATCTTTTTCATAGCTGAATAGTATTCCATTGTATGGATATACCACAATTTGTTTTTACATTTATCTATTATACATTTGGGTTATTTCCGGTTTGGGGCGATGAACATTTGTGTACAAATCTTGGTTGTGGATAACATTTTCCTTTCTCTGGGTAAATATCTAGGTGTTGAATCGCGGGGTCACATGGCAAGTTTACGTTTAACATTATAACAATTGCTAAACTATTTGCATAGTAGAATCATTTTACACTTTTAAAATGTAGGAGCGTTCTAGTTGCTCCTACAAAACTTGGTATTGTCAGTCTTTTTCATTTTAGTCCATTTTTTGTGTGGGTGATTAGTGGTAACTTATTGTGGTTTTAATGTGTATTTCCCTAGTGACTAATAATGTTGAGCATCTATTCATGTGCTTCTTAGCCTGTGGAGTGTCTGTTCAAATCTTTTGCCCATATTACTGAGTCCTCTGTAAGATATTTTATAAGTCCTTTGAAAGATATGTGTGTCAAGAATATTTTCTCAGTTTGTATCTGGAATTTTTTTTAACAGTGTCAGAGAGCAGTGTTTTTTCATTTTGATAAAGTCCAATTTATCAAAAAATTTCTTTATTAAAAGAAAATATGTGTCTTCTCTAAGACATTTTGCTTACTCCACGTTCACAAAGATTTTCTCCTATATTTACTTCTGTAAGTTTTATAATTTTGTATCTTACATTTAGGTTTATTAATCTATTTCAAGTTCATTTTTGTGTAAGTCATGAGGTAAGTGTTGAGGTTTGTTTTTTTTCATGATTGTCCAATTGTTCTGGTTCTATTTCCTGGTCAAATAACCGCAGCACCTGTGCCAAAAAAATTAAATGGCCATGTAAATGTGGGTCTATTTATGGGCCTCTAATCTGATCTATATTTCAGAATCAATATCCACTTATCTATATGTCTATCCTGACACCAATTTCACATTCTCTTGATTACTACAGCTTTATTGAAAGTCTTGATAACAGCTATAAGTCTTTCAACTTTTGTTTTCTTTTCTCAAAATTGTTTCAGGTGTTCTAGGACTGTACATTTCCTTGTAAATTTTAGAATTAGCTTATCAATTTCAACTGAAACAAAAAAGCCTGCTGACATTTTGATTGAGATTGTTTTGAATCTGTAGATCCATTTGGAGAGAATAGATGTTTTAGCAATGTTGTCTTCAGTCTATGAACATGAAACATGTCTCCACCTACTTAGATCCTCTTTAATTTTTCTTAACAATGTGTTACAGTTTTAAGTGTAGAAGTCTTACGTATCTCTTGTTAAATATATTCCTATATAATTTAATGGTTTTAGATGCTATCCTACATTTTTTAAAATCTCACATTTCAGTCGTCTGTTGCTAGTATGCAGAAAAAGGGCAGGTTTTGTATGTTGAACTTGTACCCTCAGGCTTTATTAATCTCACTATTTCTAGTAGGCTTTTGGACATTTATGATTCTTTGTGTACAATATTATGTCATCTTTGAAGAAAGAAAATTTTCTTCTTGCTATACAATCTGTATGTTAAAAAAATTTTTTGTACTTCCCTTAGTTCATTCGCTAGGATAGTCAGTACAGTGTTGAGTAGAAGTGGTAGGGGTGGAAATCTTATTATTCCTGATCTTAGAGTGAAAGCATTCAGTCTTTCAGGATTAAGTGTGATGTTAGCTGTAGCTTCTTCACGAATGCCCTTTGGATTGAAGAAATTCTTTTTTAATCCTTGTTTGCTAAGCATTTTATTTTTAATGAATGAATGATGATTTTTTTTTCAAATACTTCACTTTGCATCTATTGAGATGATCATGTAAATTTTTCTTTTATTCTGTTAATATAGTGAATTCCATCAATTGATTTTGAAGTATTAAGCCAATTTTGCATTCCTGGGGTACACCCAATTTGGTCATATATTGTTGAAATTAATTTGCTAGTATTTTGTTGAAGATTTATACACCTATGTAACTTGGATATAATTAGTCTGGAGTTTTCTCATGGCTTTGTCTGATTTCATTATCAGATCAATACTGGTCTTATAAAAATGAGTTGGAAGTGTTTCTTCCTTTTCTACAGTCTGAAAGGATTTATGTATACTTATGAATGAGTTCTTCTTGAATGTCTGATAAAAATCCCCAGTGAAGCCACCTTGGCCTGGAATTTTCTTTGCCAGAAGTTTTAAAAATTATTAATTAATTAAAATTTCAAAAACAGATGGAAGACTATTCAGACTTTCTGTTTCTTCTCGAGTCCATTTTGATACTTTGTATCTTTCAAGGAGCTGGTTCAGTTCATTTACATTATTAAAGTTATTGGCATAAAGTTGTTTATAATATTTTCTTATTTAGTGATGACTCCTTCTTATACTTCATGTTGATAATTTGTGTCTCCACTCTTTTTTCTGTGATCACTTTAACTAAAATTTTATAGATTTTATTGATCTTTTTAAAGAATCAGGTTTTTATTTTATTGATTTTTCTCAATTACTTGTCTATTTTCAGTTTCATTGATTCCCACTCATTTATATTATTTTCTTCCTTCTATTTTGATTAGGTTTAATTTGGTCTTTTTTTCGTAGCTTTTTAAGGTGGGATTTTACATCATTGACTTTAGACGTTTCTTCTTTTCTAAATATATGCATTGAAAGCTCTAAGTTTTCCTTTAAGCACTATTTAGATGCACTCAACTCCGCATTAGCTGTGTACCAATAATTTAGTGTGTTGCATTTCCATTATTATTCAGGTCAAGATATTTTAAAATTTTCTGTGACTTCTTAACTCATGGGTTATTTAAAACTGTATTGTTGTTGTTGTTGTTGTTATTATTATTTTAATCCTCACTTGAGGATATTTTTTCCATTGCTTTTCAGAAAGAGTGGAAGGGAGAGAGAGAAACATTGATGTAAGAGAGACACATCAACTTGTTGCTTCCCTCATGTGCCCCAACCTGGGCTGGGGATCAAGCCTGTAACCAAGGTACGTGCCCTTGGCCGGAATCAAAACGGGGACTCTTCAGTCTGCAGGCCAATGCTCTAGCCACTGAGCCAAACTGGCCAAGGTTAAAACTGTATTATTTAATTTCCAAATATTTGGGTATTTAATAGATATCATATTGTTATTGATTTATTATATTTTATTTATTTAGTAAATTTTTATTAAATTTATTGGGGTGGCACCGTTAATAAAATTATGTAGTTTCAAGTGTACAATTCTATAATACATCATCTGTATATTGCATTGTGTGTTCACCACCCAAAGTCAAGTCTCTTTCTGTCACCATATATTTGACCCCCTTTATCCTTTACTACCTCCTCCCATCTCCCTTCCCCTCTGGTAATTACTACACTGTTGTCTGTGTCATGAATTTTTGTTTGTTTGTCTTGTTTGTTGCTTTCAATTTTATATCCCACATATGAGTAAAGTCATATGGTTTTTGACTTTTTCCATCTGACTTATCTCGCTTAGCATGATATTCTCAAGCTCCATCCACATCGCAAATGGCAGTATTTCATCTTTTCTGATGGCTGAGCAGTATTCCATTGTATAAATGTACCACATCTCTTTTTATCCAATCATCTATCAAAAACACTTCAGTTGTTTCCACATCTTGGCCACTGTGAACAATGCTGCATTGTACATGGGGGTACATTTATCTTTACACCTAAATGCTTTCAAAATTTTCAGGTAGATACCCAGAAGAGGGATTGCTGGGTCATACGGTAGCTCTACTCTTAATTTTTTATTTAACACTTTGTAATCAGAAAATGTGTTCTATGATTTCAATCCTTTTGAATGTGTTGAGACTTGTGTGATACAATAGCAAATAGTCTGTTTTAGTGAATGATCCATGTGCATTTAAAAAGAATGTGCATTTTACCATTATTAAGCCTAATGTTCTATAAACACCAGTTATATCAAGTTGGTTGATAACATTTTTCAAGTCTTCTATATTCTTACTGTATTCTGTCTACTTATTTTAGCAGTTGAAGAGAAGTGTGAAAATCTCCAACTATGATTGTGATTTTATTTATTATTCCTTTTAGTTATGTTAGTTTGTGCTTTATGTATTTTAAAGCTCTGTTATTAAGTGCATACAATTTTAGGTTTTTATGTCTTCTTGACAATTGATCCTTTCATCATGATGTAATGTTCTTGTTCATCTCCAATGATACTCTGTCCTGATGTCTACACTGCATGACATTAATATAGCTACTTCGGGTTTTTTATAAGTATTTGTATAGTATATATATTTCATCTTATTTTACTTTTAACCAACCTGTATTTTTATATTCAAAGTGTTTCTTAAATAGTATATAATTTCATCTTGCTTTTTTATCCAGACTGAAGATCTCTGACTCTGAGTGTTGACACCATTTCCATTTAAAGTAATTATTAATGTGGTTGAGTTTAAGTCTACCATCTTGCTGTGTTTTTTCTCTTTTTATCCCATCGTCATTGTTCTTTTGTTCCTCATTCCTGTCCTCTTTCAGGTTAATTATTTTTTATTATTCCACCTCTATGTTGGATGAATACTTCTTCATTTTGTTTTTAGTCATGCTCGCGTGTCTACTTTGTGCATCTTTGACTTATCACAGTGTGCCTCCAAGTAATATGATACCACTTGGTGTGCAGTGTTAGAAGTGTACAATAGTATACTTCCTTTTGCCTCCTCGTGTCCTTTGTAGAATTGTTATCATATAGTCTATTTCTATACATGTTATAAACCTCAAACTGGATTTTTACTATTTTTCTTTAAATAATCTAAGATCTTTTAAAAGAATTTTTTAAAAGGAAAAGAAGGGCTTACATTTATCAACATATTTACCATTTCCACTTCTCTTCCCTTCTTTGTGTTGATCCAAGTTTCCATGTGGTGTCACATTCCTTCAGCTTGAAGAACTTCCTTCATCATTTCTTAGATAAAGGTCTGCTAGTGACATATTCTCTGAATTGCTGAAAGAAAGAAAAAGTCAATCTGTAATTCTGTATCCAGCAAAGGTAACCTTCAACATTAAAGTAAAATACATTTTCAGAGAAACATTTTTGAAGATTATCTTTGCTGGAGGTAGAATTACAAATGGACTCTTTTTTTCTTTGAGCACTTAAAGATGTTCTGTTTTCTTCTTGGTTGTATTGTTTTTGACAAGAAGTCAGCATTAACTATTATCTTTGTAATCCTGTATGTAATGTGCTTTTAAAGAGTATATCTGTTTTCAGGCATTTAAGTATGATTTATTTGTGCTTTTCCTGTTTAGGATTTTTGAGATACTTCTATCTATGGGTGGACATTTTTTCCCCCCATAAAATCTGGGATGTTTTGGATTATTATGATTATTTTTTAAAATATATCTTTATTGATTTCAGAGAGAGGAAGGAAGAGGGAAAGAAAGAGAGAGAAATATCAATGATGAGAGAGTCGTCATTGATCGGCTGCCTCCTGCACACCCCTGACCGGGGATCGAGCCTGCAACCCGGGCATGTGCCCTGACCGGGAATCCAACCGCGATCTCCTGGATCCTAGGTTGATGCTCAACCGCTGAGCCACGCACAGTGGGCTGGATTATTACTTCTTAAGAAAAAAATTCCCCTCCGCTTTTATGGGTGTGTTAGACTGTTTGATATTGTCCCAAAGGTCATTGAGACTGTTCATTTTTTAAAGTCTTTTTTCTTTCTGTTTCAATTTGCTTCTATTCTATGTTTTCAAATCCTGTCTTCATGTTTGCTGATAATTACCTTCTTCAGTGTTTATTCTGATTTAATCTCATTTAGTAAAATTTTATTTCAAAGGTGTATTTTTCATCTTCATATGTTGTATTTGTGTCTTCTCTTCCATTAGTGTCATTATGTTCCCTTTAAATCCTTGAGTTTTAAAAACGACACTATATATGTTTAAAGTTTCTTTGTCTGATAATTCTATCGTCTCTTTTCTTTCTGCTATATGTACTGACTCGTTTTTCTTATGATTATAGACTGAAATATGTGGTGTTAAATTGGAATTGAAAGTATTGGTGAGAAGCCATGATTTTTCTCTCTCTATAGAAACATAGAAATAATACGCACGAAAGCATGAGTGCATGAATATGGGTGCTCCTTGACATTGTCCACTGAGAAGGCCTGGGAGAACTGACTCCCAAATCTTGGTTTCTAAATACTATTCTAAATTAAAAAAACAACACAGGGTTTTGTGCTTTGTTTTTGTTTTTTTGTTTTTTGCACAAAGGACTGACTTCAGGGCTGGAGCAGGGAAAGTACAAGATGAGCTTGAAATACCTCGTGCCAGGAAGCCAGGAGGTACTAAAAAATGATGCGGACATGTCAAAAGAACTTTAAAGCCAGCATAAAGGGGCACCCGCTGGCCAAGTCTGGGCCAACTGGGGCACCAAAATAAATAATGAGAGTAACAGATTATAACCCACCTCATGTAATAGAAATGAATGCATAGGAAGTCACTGATGTAAACAGATAAATGAGTAGATGAAAATTTAATGAGGACCAGGTATTACATAGTTTCAAAATAGCTACCCATAAAGTACTTTATTAATTATAAAGAGGAAGGAGCCAGGCCGGTGTTGCTCAGTGGTTGAGCATCGATCTGTGATCCAGGAGACTGAGGGTTTGATTCCTGGTCAGGGTGCATGCCCCGGGTTTTGGGATCGATCCCCAGCAGGGGGCGTGCAGGAGGCAGCCGATCAACGTCCATCTCTCATCATTGATGTTTCTCTCTCTCTCCCTCTCCTTTCCTCTCTCTGAAATCAATACAGACATATTTTTTTTAAAAAAGAGGAAAAGAGTAACTTTATGGAGCGGAAAGCTGGTAGACACCACCTTAACCTAGTGAGCAAAGTGAGCCTCATCTGTAATGGAACAAACAGAAAGCACGTGCTGCCTGGTAGGACACAGTGAGACCAGGAACACCCTTCTGGGACCTTCCTGCCAGATGCATAACCAGGTTCTTTTGAAAAACTGAGGCGAAATTCACACAGCTTAAACAGAAACATCTCAGAGTGAACAATCCGGTGCCATTTAGCATGTCCACGATGTTGTGCAGCTACCATCTCTACCTAGCTCCAAAATATTTTCATGATCCTATTAAAACCCTGCGCTCATTAAGCAGTTGCCCCCCATGACCCCTTCCCCCAGCCCCCAACAATCCCTAATATGCTTTCTGTCTCTATGGATTTACCTACTCCAGATAGTTCATATAAATACAATCATACAATATGTGAGCTTTTGGGTCTGGCTTCTTGCAGTTTACATAAAGCTTTCGAAGTTCCCCCAGGTTGTAGCACGCGTCAGTACTTCATTCTCTTTATGGCTGAGCAGTATTGCATTGTATGGTCACACCACATTTTTTTTATCTGTTCATCCACTGACGGACATTTGGGCTATTTGCACCTGTTGGCTATTGTGAATAGTGCTGCTCTGAATGTTTGTGTCCACGTATTTGTTTGGTCACCTGTTTTCAATTCCTTTGGGTATTTAAGAGTGGAATTGCCGGGTCACATACCCGATCTTATCATGAGAAAATATCAGACAAGCCTGAATTGAGGGACATCCTATAACATACCTGGCTTGTAATCATCAAAAATGTTAAGCATATGAGCGTTAGGGAAAGACTGAGCAGCTTTCCCAGGTGGGGGAACTAAAGAGACATGACTGCTGAAAGCAGCACACGATTTCGTAGCAGCCTTGCTGCTAAGAACGCTGCCCGGACAGCTGGTGAAACCCGAATGGGTCAGAGGAGGAGGTGCCGGTGATGCATCGATGCACTTTCTTGATGTTGGCGACTGTCCGATGGTTGTAGAGGAGAATTCCTTGTTTATAGAAACCACACGCTGAAGTAGTTGGCGGGGTAGGGTTATGTCAACAAGTTCCTATAAAGTGGTTCATAGAAAAAATAATATTGCCTGGTACTTGCAACTTATATGTAAATTTGGGATTGTTTCCAAACGAAACAATTAATTTAAAATATTTTATCAATTTTCCCTTAAGACTTGTCCATACTTGTTTCCAATTTTCTCCTGTTCTCTCTTGAACATTCTCTGAGTAGTTCTTGCCTCCTCAATCCACTTGATAGGGCCTGTATTCAAGTCCCTGATGAGCTCCTTGCAGCCAGCCCCGGGCCTCAGAGGACCTGCCTCACCCCCCGCATCTGGCAGGCGGACCCCTTCCTCCCCTGGGGCAGCCTCCTGGCCCTCCTCCCACCTCACTGGCTGCCCCTTCTCAAACTCCTCTGCTGGTCCCTTCTCCCCTGCCCTGACTTCCAGACATTGGGTGTCTGGGGTTCAGTCCCCAGCACCTGGGACTCCTCCCCTTTCTTTCTACAATCATTCCCTTGGACACCGCATCCAGTCGTGGCTTTAAATTCCCTCTAGGTACTGATGACCCTCCCACTCTTACCTGCAGCCTGGACTCCTTGAAAGTTCCCCACGGTGTCCCTGACCATCTGCCCACTCAGCATTTTCATTCACATGTCTAACAGGCATCTCAGCGAAACATGTTCAAAGCTGAACCTTCTCTGTTTTGCTCGCCTCCCAACAATCTTCCTCATTCCAGTAAAAGATAACTCTACCCGTTCTTTGCTCAGGCCAAAACCCCTGAAACCACCCTAGACCCCTTACTGTCTCTCATATCCCACATCCAAACAGGCAGCATATCCATTGGCTCTTCCTTCAAAGGGTATCCAGAATCCAACCACCTCTGACCACCCCACCGCTTCTACCCTGCTCCAAGCCACCTTCATCTCTCCTCTGAACTGTGATAGTAGCATCGAACTGGTCTCCCTGCTTTCCCCCTTGTCCCCTTCAGCCCGCATTGCTCCTCTGCTTACCACTCTGCAGCGGCTGCCCCCCTCACTCTTATAAATGCCCAAGTCCAAACAATGGCCAGCAGGGTATCTTATGTTAGGATGCTTCAGACACTGATGCTGAGACAAGAGCTTGAGTACTTGTGGTTCATTTAGGAGGTGACTCCTGAGAGCAAGGGGAGAAAAGCAGGGAAATGACGTAGGGAGAGGAAGAAAGCCAATACAGAGTGTCACTGAGTTACCTGAGTGCACAAGAGCTCAACCTCCCTGGGGCCTCTGGGAGAGTGCCTATAAGCATGCTGCACAATTGTCAAACACAAGACACCCGAGGCTACTCCCAGGGGCATTAACTCCCTGGCCTGCCCCATGCACGAGGGTCTGCTGCACTGCTGTGGCCAGCAAAGGCCTCAGACAGTGAGCTGCAGGGGCAGAAATAAGCTTCAGGCTCTGTGTGCATCCAGCGGGGAGTGCTGAGGGGCTATAGGCAAGGCACTAGCGGCACCTCCTTCAAAGGCCCTACCTGACTTGACTTCCCTCCCACCCAGGTAGCCCTGTGACCTCACCTCCCACCACTCCCCACTCCCACCCCAGCCACACAAACTTCCTTCTTGCTGTTTCTCAAACATATGGTGCATCTGTACCACAGAGCCTTTGCACTTGTAGCCGCCTTGCTCAAGATGCTCTTCTACCAGGTACCTGCCTATCTCCCACCTTACCTTCTTTGGGGATTTACCTAAATGTCACCAGCTCAGCAAGTCCTTCCTGGGAAAACAGATGGCACTGTGCATTCAGGATAATATGAGGAGAGTCTAATAAAATACTATTTACAAAATTGTGATCAGGGTACAGGGAAACCAGAAGAGTCAGCGAGTCCCCCCAGGGCTAGGAAATGCAGCCACAGTTACTATCCCTAGGCCTGAAGAACTGAAGAAGAGGAGGTATTTTGGGACCTGGGTGTGCTGTTAGGAATAGTCTCCTAAAAGGAGCTGAGGCCTTTAAAGGAGGAATGAGGGATGCTGACCGCACTTGCAATCTGCCCTCCAGTCTCCTGATATGGTGTTTCAAATCAGCCACATCTAAAGGTGATTTTATTTTAATTAATTAAATTAAAATATATCTTTATTGATTTCAGAGAGAGAGAGAGAGTCATCATTGATCGGCTGCCTCCTGCATGCCCCCAACTGGGGATGGAGCCCCCAGCCCGGGCATGTGCCCTGACCAAGAATTGAACTGCAATGTCCTGCATCCTAGGTCGATGCTCAACCGCTGAGCCACGCTGGCCGGGCAATATCAGCCGCATCTAACAGGGAGCCAGAGGGCAAGGGAGTCCCTTCATGCTGCTCACAAATGTTAGTTACCAGACACAGGGCAAAGAGAGAGGGGCAAATGGTAGATGTCCAGCACACTGACCAAAATAGCAATACACAACTGCTTACCCCCTTCACTGCTTTATTTTTCCCCTTAGCATTTAGCACCATCTAATCTATGGTACACTTTGCTTGTTTATTTTATTGTCCATTTCCCTCCACTGGTATATACTCCACAAGGTCAGAGATTTTTGTTTTCTTCATTCACTGCTGTATCCCCAGCAGCACCTAAACTAGTGCCTGGCATTTAGCACGTGTTCCATAAATATTTTTTGAATGGATAAAGTTGCTACCCAGCTGTGGAAGACAGAATAATGTCCCCAAATAAGTTCATATCCTAAACCTAGGAATCTGTGAATATGTTAAGTGACATGGCTAAGGGGAATTAAGGCTGTAAATGCAATTAAGATTAACCTGTTGACATTAAAATAGGGAGATTATCCTGGATTATCTGGGTGGACCCACTGTAATCATGAGTCCAGAAAAGTCAGAGAAATTTGAAGATGCTCCATTGCTGGCTTAGAAAATGGCAGGCCCATGAGCCAAAGAATCTGGGCAGCCTCCGGAAGCTGGAAAACGAAGGAAACCAAATCTCCCCTAGAGTCACCAGAAAGAAATACAACTCTGCTGACACCTTGATTTGAGCCTGGTGAGGCCCATTTCAGACTTCTGACCTCTAGAACTGTATGGTGATAAATTCCTGGTTTTAAGCCATTAAATTTGTGGTAATATGTCACAGCGGCAATAGGAAGCTAATACATACTAGCCTTTGTTTTCAAACAGGCACTCAGGCACTGGAGCCAGTTGGGGCTGCTCTTCTGGCCCTGAAAGGGGAGGAACCTTACGTAAGCCTTTCCTCTGCTGTGTAAATAAGACTGTTATTTGCTCCTTCATCATGGGTGTGGTTTAAGGATTTGGTAAACTGATGTCTGTGACATGCATGGCTCAGATCCTGGCCTCTGGGAACCCCTCTGCTGTCTAGTCGGCCCTACAAACACGTGGGAGCCTGTAAACAATACATATTTGTGGAAGGGTAAATATATTTCATCAAATGGTGTTCCATAATAGACTTCATCTTTCCTCTGTTTTTAGGATGCTGGGGTCTCCTCTCCTCATTTTCTGAATTTACTGTTGTCAATGAAATTTGAGAATCTCTTCGTGAATACAATTTTTTTTGGAAATTAGTCTTCTGCTTCTTCAAGATGGGAGCCCCAGTTGGCTGCAAGGGTGATGTTCATCTCATATAAGACGTGCTGTGGACAGCTGCCTACAGCTCAGGGTGGTTCAGCTCACCTGCAGCTGGACAACTCTCAGGACTGGGAGCAGCCCCCCCCCCCCCCCGGGGCCAGCTGGGGCTGGAAGGTGGGGAGGGTGGAGAGGCAGACTAGAGGCTGTGTTTGAAGGTGCTTTGATGAATTTTCTTCTTAGGCTGGGCTTCCACAGGGCTCCTCCACCGAGGCATGGGAACTGGGGGGGGCTGAGAGGAGAGAGCACCGAGAGAGAGTGAGGTGCGGCAGTCATCTGAGCCAAGGGAGCCTCTCCCTGAGGCAAGTGTCAGGGGCCAGTTCAGCAGCTCGGGTGGTGCCTGCCAGGGTGAGCACATCCAAATCACCCTCCCTCCTGGTGCTCGTCCAGAATCAGTGCTCCTGAGGCTGCACACCCACTACCTATGCAAAGAGACGGGGCTTCCCCCAGAGGTGTGGGTTGGTGCGAGGGCCTGGGCCCTGAGAAGGCAGGGGACACAGAAAGCAAGAAAGCAAGTCCCAGCCTTCTGCAGTGCCAGACCACTTTGCAGGCAGCATCCATTTACCCTCCTCGGTGCTACTTAGAGCTGGTGCCCCTAAAACCCTCAAGACTTGAGTTTGCAGCACCAAGGGGCACAGGGTTGCGAAGTGAAGCCAGCAGAACAAAGGAGGCTTTTCTGGAGAGGGAGGCACCTTCGACTCAGGCCTCAGGGCCTGGGGAAGTGACTCACTGGGCCCCTGGGATGGACCCACCCATGGAGGTTCAGGGGGGCTGGGAATGCAGCCCGGCTGCCCAAGCACAGGCCCCACGAGGTGGGAAAGGGACTGTCAGTTTCCTGTCTTACTGGGTGGAGCTCTCCCCAGTGCTGCCTCCCACTGCCCTCCCAAAGGAGCTGGTGTGCGCCCAGCCTGGGGGTGTTGGGGGGGGGTCTGTGCTCACAGGGCACTGCCGCTCAGGGCTGTTGCCACTGCTGCCTCCGCTGGGGGCGGGGGGGGGGGGGAGCAGGCAGGGTCCTCTGTGCCCAACACTCACCCCCACTGGCCCAACAGGGACCTGGGCCCCCAGCTCTCAGCGGAGCCACACTGCCCCACATCAGCGCGAGGCCATCGGTGCCATCCCAAGGTGGCAATGTTGGCATCTGGCTCTGCCCCAAGCCCCCCCGGACGCCTGTGCTGAGAACTTGGAGAGCTCTGCGCGCCCAGCTTCCAGGCAGGGCAGTTGCACAACCTCCCCAATTACGCTCCGACTCCTGTGTGGCAACCCGGCGAGAATTCCAAGACCTTGTACATACTCGCAAGAATCTGCCTTCCTGCTGTTTGGCCGCAGGGCGAGGCGGGTCTCTGTGGGCCCCGGGAAATGGGGGTGTGTTCGCGTCCAAGAGGGCGTGGCCCGCGTCCCGAGTGGGCGCTGCCGCCCCACCCTGCTGGTACAGGCGGTGCGCCCCAAACCGCAGCTTCCTCGGGAGTCCTGGACCAGGTCCAGGACACAGAGCAGGAAGCTCTAGTGACACACTCGACACGGGCTTTGAGGAGCAGGCCTGGCCGGGAACAGCTGGAGCCAGGGGCAGGTGGCACCCCCAGCTCATCTAGTCAGGCATGTGGGGGTCTGTGTGCTCAGGGGGGCAGGGTGGGCGTCCTCAAGGGACCCTCCCGGGTCCATCCCTCTCTTTAACACTTTGTCCTGGTTCCTGATGTCTGTGTTAGGAGGTCCTCCACCATCCGGAACCATAGTCCTGGGCCCAGCACAGGTGACCAGCTGAGAGAGAGCTGTCAGAACTGGCTGCTCTGCGTAATGGAAATTAAGTAAAGAATCCAAGCGCAGCTGACCTCCAGCCCTCATGCTTGTGTTTCCCCAGGGCTTGTGCCTGCTTCTTTCCCTGGGCCTGTCATTGGATTTTTGGAGAAGCCTGGCTCACCATGGAGATGCCAACACTGAGGCCTCAGAGGTCCTTAGCCCCATGTACAAGTCAAGGAACCTGGGGGTCATCCATGCTGATGTCATGACAAACTTGAAAAGTGTGATATGGGAATTTCTCTTCCAAGTTATGTTACAGAGCCTCAAGCAAACAATTCTTGCCGATAAACAAATGTCTTCTCTCAGTCTCATGGGCTCAGTCTCCACGTGCCTGCAGAGGTTGGCACATGCTGGGCCAACCCTGGCCCTCCCTGGGTGGTTGGGAAGACAGGATCTTGCAGTAAGCAGGGACCCTTTTGATAATGGACGTCCAAAGCCTCCATGGTCACATTAGGTCAAAATCATATGAGCCTAAAATCACACACATTCTATACAAGACATCCTTCCACTGAGAGTAGGAGGGTGGGACTAGAAATAGAGCCTTTCTCTGTGGATAAACAGCAACCAACTGGAAGTTGTATGGGGAGACACACCCGCAGGAGGGGTCCCTCACTCGTGGGAGACCCCACGCTGCCTGTGGCTCAGGCAGGTGCCTTGTTTGTCCAGCTCTGAGGCTAGGGGAAGAGAGCTAGCATCTAGTGTCCCAAAAAGGATCAGCTGGGGGCGAGGGGCGGGGGCTACCCAAAGGCTGGGCTCCCCTCTCCACTGAAAGCTCACAGAGAGATGCCTTTGGGCTTCCCGAGATGTGAGGGCAAGGACTGAAGCCAGGGCTCGGAGTCCAGGGAGAGTTTCTGGTCAGCCCTCCTTTCTGACCCTCAACCCTCACTGGGGTTGTGTTCACTTCACAAAACTGATGCTTCTAAGAGAACACCACTGCTAGTCTTGCTCCTAGCAGGAAGCTGCCCTTAGCTGCCACCATTTCCTTTATCTGTCCCTTGGCCCACAAAGGGCTACTTTATGGGCCCCCATCTCCATCAAACTGTGACATCACAATTCCTGTAACATCCCACATTAGCCCAGGTGTCAGGCTCAAGGCCAGCAGCAGCCTTCTCTGGCCAACTCTTGTCCCTCCAGCTCTGTCTAGAGGTCCCCACTGGGTTGAACCAAGCACCCCGCCTTGAACTGAAAATCCTCTGGCACCCCCTATTTTTGTATGTTTTACCTTGTCATCTACTCCAGAGAAACACCAATCTTGTATGTCCTAGAATGTCCTTCAGGGTCACTGCAGCTGTTCTCCTGTCTCCAGAAAATCAGGAGAGAGAACAGGGCTCAGTGGGATGGGGCCATCTTGGTAGGTCTGCCTTCTGGATAAGGGGGGTAGCCCCCCAATCCCATGCTCATTGGATCTGCTGGGCTTGGCTAATGAGTCTTCCCTTGGTCAGGAGCTCAATGGAAATCACATCCACATTTCTCACATCCATGCTTCTTTGCCCGTTTTCAAATGTACTAGTGGTTTGGCTCACACACACACACACACACACACACACACACACACACACACACACACAGAGTCAATACAGTGCAAAAGGCCCAACACACCCTGAACACAGGAATCCAGGTTGGGGGTTCAGGAGAGGCGAAGGTAGTCCAGAAGTCTGCCTGCACTGCCCCTACTCACAGCAGGGTGGATGCTAGGACACTGGGGACCATCCAGCCCCTCAGATTGGGAAGGTTCAGTATTGGGGACCTGAGCTACTCAAGCCCTAAGTGACCAAGCGAAGCCCCAAGTGTGAGGAGTGGTGGCTCCAAAAATCATCCAAGCCAGAGTACCTTCTTGTGGCTGCCTCAGTGGAACAGAAACGAAGCACTAGCCCTGCATGTGTAATTTATAAAATATCATTTATTTATTCTAAGGAACATGGTCAAGTGGTAGCTTTAAAAAAAAAAACAAACCTTTTAAAAAGATACTATTTATTAGTGCTGTGACCTGGCTTTGAGCCCCATGTGAGCTGAGCAGCGGCAGAAGCCACCTGCTATGGTTGTGCCCAGGCCTCTCCGTCCAGTTGCTTATAATCAAAAGTAATTACTTTTGAGGTTTACAAAGAGCAGAAGTTAACATTTGTACTGCTGGTATTTGATCAAAAGATTACTTATATTCATTCCAGGAAGTATATAAATGTTTTAAAGGAACTGAAAATTGGTACTTACTGTTTTGGGGACTGTATATTAGAATTTTAGCATTACTACGGGAGCATAGTATTTCTTTACAAATTCAGAAATTCCCCAGTTTATATAAAATTATACTTCCTGATTTTACTTAGTAAAGAAGAAATAAATTAAAAGTAACATTCAGTAAGGTACTTTTTTGTTTTTTAAGCACTATGGTTTACTCAAAGATCGTTTGCTTAGAAATGTGAGGGCATCTCCACCAACCAGCAACCGTGCTGGCTACCATACCAGAAAAATCCATGAACATACGTCGCAGTAAGCTGTTCTCACAAGACTTTCTTTCTAATAAACACACCACTTTCTCCTCTCAGATGCCAAAATGCAGATGTGCCAACTGGAGGCGCGTTGCTAAGCAAAGGAGGCGGCCAGCAAGTCTGTCCAGCAAATTAGACTGTAGCGGGGTGGCGGCTGCTTTGCAGCCGACAGGAAGCAGCTGTGCTCTCGTCCTCCAGGCAGGTCGAGGCTGGTGGCCTTTATCCGGCACATAAAAGGGTCCTCATGGGTTGAACATAAGGGCTTTGAGGAAAAATACAAAAAAGCTCATTTAAATTGGAGGCCTCCGTGAACACCTTCAAACTCCTTCCCTGGGTAGAGATGCACTGAGGTCTTACGCTGCGCTCTGGCAATCTACCCTTCTCATGCCAGGGGCTGCATGTCCCCTGGCTGGCCCGAGCTGTGAACTGTCACCTTCTACTATTCTGTGGGGCTCTAAAGAGGATGTCAGCCTAAACCAAAAGCCAGAGAGGGAAAAATCTCAAACACTTAAGACTGGGTTCAAAAGCCCCTGGACACCTTTCGTCTGCCTTCCCTGGTTAGGGGCTATGAGAATTCAGTCTGTGCGGCCCACAGGGGACAGGCACAGCAGTGAGGAAACAGCCAAGATGCAATCATAAATAACGGCCAGCTTGGGACCTTGCCCATCCCCCTCGAGTGCTGATGACACCCCCACCCCCCTGCACGACATCCATCGCAGGAATCCATTGCTGCTTCTGCACAGGACAGAGCCTCAGTCTTTTGCTTTACAGCAACGTTTATGGCATGAACGAGGAACGTAATGTGTTTACACCAACACGACAATTGTACATTAGCATCTTTACAATATTAAAGGAGTCATATACAAGTCTACAGGCATTGTATGCAGGATGGTGCCGGCTGGGCGCCCCACCCACTGAGCAGTTGTCTGTGGTTTCTCCACCTGGGAAGAGCCAGCTTGGTCAAGTGTGACAGGCTGGGGTGTCCATCTTTGGGCCTGTCATCTAAGAGGCAGCAGGTCTATGAGGAACCCGCAGGGCCAGTCCTTGTTAGAATCTGGGGCAAGAGTCCCAGGTATGCCTATATCCAGGTCTTACCAGCAGGCCAGTATAACAAATTTCATTAAAATTCAGTGTGCATATTAGTGTGGGAAAATCAGAGCTGGGACGGCTTCCTGAGGTGGGGACCCAGAGGATGCTGCTGACAGGTGGGCCCCTTCCCTGAGGGGCCCATTCATGAGGTAAGGATGCTATGTGGCCCTGTGGCTGGTCTGGATGGGGAGAGACTCCTCTGGGAGCCCAGGTGTGAGGACACACAAACTGGACTGGAAGCCCCTGGGTCAAGTGATCCACCAAGTGTGGCCCGCGCCCCAGGTGGCAGCAAGGTGAGGGTCTTAGGTGGTTCCACAGCCACCCGTCCCCCTCACCCAAACCACCCTCCTCCCAGAAGCCCGGCTCCAGCTCCTACAGAGCTGCCCTCCCTGCATGCCCCTAGAGCAGGGACCAGAGCTCGGCAGCTCTTCCCCACGTGGCGGGCATGCCGCACGTCTGACTGAGAATAGAGCACCAAATAAAGAAGTGTTGGTTCTTGTCCGCCTCTCTGGCTTGTGCAGTTGCAGTTACTTCTGTTTTAAATACTGTAGAAAAATAAGCCATCTCTGATGCAAGGAGGCCCACGGGAGTCTGCGACATGTGGGGGAAAGATGAAGAGCTCCTCTGCAGTGGGCTGGGGACGCCAGTGCGCACTCCGCCGTGGGGGGCCCCAGGGCCTTGGAGGATGCTGTGCCAGGCTGGGGAGCCAAGGGGCCCCAGGAAACTGGTGGCAGAGTTCCAACCGAGGCATCTTTGGGTCACATCAGCAATCCTTCGGTGAGCATGCCTCCAGCACCCCACATTCTGTTGACTGACACATGGGGTCCTGGGGCTCCCTGGGCTGGCCTCAGACCCTCTAGTCCCACCTTCAGTCTCACGAAGACCACTAAGCAGGTATATGCAGAACTTCCCAGCACTGTTTCCAGGTCCCTGGGCTGTCCCCAGGGCCAATGGGCCTCAGGTGGGCACTGAGGCAGGGCCTAGTCCAGGGGCTCCTGCTTTATCCGGACAGCGGTGGGGGTGGGCTGTGGTCGCCGCTCTTCCCGGCACAGCACATACTCGCTGAACTGGGAGGAGTCCACGCCACCCCCGCAGGACGCAGCCACACTGAAACCCCTTTGGAACAGCCTCTCCAGGACCTGCCAGGAAGAAACACAGGTCAGCAATGCCCAGCTGCAAGTCTGCCCGGCTTGGCCTGCTGTGGAGCTGGGCCCTAGCTTGGGCAAGCCACCTTCTCCTGTTAACGTATCAAGTCTCATGACAGAGGTTCCAGAACCACCAGCTGGGCAAACGGGCAGTACAGAAGCGGCCAGGCTCCGGGGCCCTCCAGTGACCAAACCCAAGGGCTACTACACTGCTGCCTTCAGGGCCTCACAGCCTTGGTTCAGGGAGGGAGAAAGAGCCTTTGAGCCCTTTGTCTCTTCTCTAGGGTATAACCTGCCCCTGTCTCTCCAGATATGTGGTCCCAGGGCCCCCTCTTCACTCAGACCTTTCTAATAATAGAGAGACCCTGCCCCCGGCCTCTGGGCAGCCACCTGCTTCCCTGAGCTTCGAGTCCCAGATGGTCTGAGGCCTGGGGGCTCATCAGCTCAAGGGAGCTGGGGGTGGAGGAGGAGGTATTCTCTCTGTGTTTGAGTTTCTGTAGGCCTCCATGTCCACGTGGGTTTGTGCTTCTGTGAGGGATGGGTCTAGTCACTGTCTGACACCTGTGTCCTGCAACTAGCAAGTCTGGCTGGCAGCCCATGGAATGTGTGCATGGTGGGCACTTTCCCAGCAAAGTTCACTCTGCCCCAAGTCTGAAACAGGGGTGTGCTCCTGGGTCTGGAAGAGCTGGTGGAAAATGCGCCCCACTCCATCTTGAGCTCCCCAACTCTTAGACCCATCTAGGGAAAGCCAGTCCAGAAATGCTCCGGGCAGCTGTCTGGGTGCCTGTGGCCCGGGTCAGCAGGGTGAGGGAGGGGCTCCAGGCTGCCTCCACGCTCAGCCTCTGACCTGCCGCTCCTGTCGTCTAGGTTTCATTCGAATCCAGACTCAGACTCTGGGTGTCAAACGAAGCACACTTTGTGAAAAGTACTCTGGACAATTTTTATAGAACATCTTTTTGGACCCAAAAAAAAAAGTACAGATCAATTTTTTTAAGTCCATCCCCCAGGCACCATCATTTAATTATGAGCAGGACATAAATTATGCATCCGTACATTGTTGCCTTTTCTGTGAGATGGCAGGGAGGGCTTCGCCATTTCAGGGACCGCGCCTCCCTCCACCTCACTACTGCCGGAGGGCTTTGGGGGGGGGAGGCAAGCGGGGCAGACGTAGCTCTCACCTGTACCGAGTTGAGCCGGCAGTAGCCGTTGAGCGGGAAGCGGATGACATGCGTGGGGTCCTGGTTCCAGCCAGCGTTGACAGAGTTGCACATGACGTCCCCAGTCTCTGGGAAGACCTCCTCGATGAGGGCCTTCTCGCCACTGAGCGCAATCCGCTCACCCAGGTCGGGCGTGACCCGCACCACCAGGCAGTCACAGGCCCTGCTGCGGCGCCGCTGCTCCTGCTCCTGCTGCCAGCGCTCCAGCTCGCGGACCATGGGCTGCAGCTGGTAGTATCGCGCCTCCTCGTACAGCAGGCTGAAGTCCTGCAGGAACCACAGACAGGCTGGAGGGAGGTGGGGGGCTGCCCTTTCTAACTCCAAGGGGCCCTCCTCTCACCATTCTACGGAACTGTGACTCCACCCACCCACCCAGGGCACAGTGTGGACTGGGATTGTGCCCATTGTACAGATGGAGAAAATGTGGCTCAAGTGAACGCGGGCAAGCACAAGGAGTCTAGCCTTGACCCAAGGGCAGCGGCTGGTGTGCATCTGTGCCAGCCCCGAGCCCTTCCATCTGGCCCCAAGCACTCAGGAAGGCTTCATCCCCCTAAAGTAGAAAGAAGCCTCTGGAAAGACCAGGAGGCTCGACTAGAGGAGCTCTGTCTACGCCTGGGGACCTGCTGCCTTCTTAGAACCCCAGAGAGGAGGAGCTCACCTGCCCTGAAAAAGCACACAGCCCAGCAGGGAGGCAAAACAGATCTGCCTAGGCTGGATTTTCTTTCGGCATCTTCATCTGCCAGCCCTGAAGCCTCTGATCATCTGTAACTGAGCTTCTCTGAGCCTCAGTTTTCTCTTCTAAAAATGGATGTAGACACCCAGAGAAGGGGGTGAGGATTTTAAAGGACAAGATCTGCCAAGTGCCCAGCCAGCCCCTGCCCTAGTAGGCTGTACGAGGGGTCTGGTGTGGGGAGCCCATCTCTTATCAGGCAGGCAGCCCCGTCCCGGGATGGACGGGCTCACACCAACTGTCCCTTAAACACGTGCTCACCACATCTGCCCCAGCCCTGTGTAGCCGAGTATCCATGACTCATGCCACTCATTGGGGCTCAGTTCAAGGTTGGCTGGTGAACCTAAGGACCCCTTGGGGAGAGGCAAGGAAGCCGAACCCCAAAGGAGGGCCTACCCTGCCATCTGCTGGCCCCAGCCTTTGGAACCACCCCGAGGGAGGCCTGCCGGGGGACCCATCCTATCCCTCTACAGGGGTTCCTCAGGGCTCCATCCTGGGCTTCTGCTCTCATCTGCTCCTTAAGTGGTATCTGCACACCACACAACCATTTTCAAGTCACGTCCCATAGCATTTCCATGCAGGAGTAGGACGCCACACTCCCCCCAGCCTGTTCCACCCTTGGGGCCTCCACTATCCACTCAGACAGAAGCTGCAGGCTGGGAGGTACCCTCAAGAAGCCCCCGACCTCCACTCCCCCATAGCCTTTTGTGTCTTTTTCGTAAATATAAGTCTAACCTGCCACTTCATTCCCTCTTCACTGCCTCCACCCTGGTCCAAAGCCTTCAAATAACCTCTCTTGGCTTCCTGCTCTCCCCCACCCCCACAACAGCCAGGGTGATCAATTTGAAAATCTGATGGTCATTTCCCCAGTAAACCCTATTCATGACCCTTCTACTGCATTCAGGGTAAAATGACAAATGCTGAGCCAGCCCCCAAGGTCCTGACATCCACCAGCAGCCTCCCTTCCTGCTCTGCCAGTTCACACAGCCCCAGGTTGACCCCTCTCCAGGTCAGGACGGTGTGGCTCCTCGTCACCGCGCCTCCTCACCGGGGCTGTCACACCTGTCTGCCCCCTTCCTCCTTCGCTTCCCAGAGAAACATACTCCCCAGCTCCTTCTCTGAGTTGGAATTCTGTGGAATTCAGGTGTTTTTTGTTCAACATGTCTTCCCACCAGACCGTAAGTGCTGTGGGGACAGGACCCATGTCTGCCTTGTTTCACTGTATTTTCAGCATGAGTTCGGTTGTTGGGACGCAGTAACTAAGTTGGATGGAAGAAAAAACAGTCCCAGGGCCACTGGTCCTCTGGGTTCCAGAAGGAAGGAAGGACACTTGCTGTGAGCCGGGGTAGCCCAGCCTGAGTTTGCTTTCTCTGGGATCCCCAGGGCCATGATGGGGCCCAGCACCGAGTCAGGACTCAGGACCTGGACAGGCTCACCCCAGAACCTGCAGGTCATCTTTTGTTTGAAGGGTGTTTGGTTTGGATCCGGGTCTCCCCCTGCAAATGGCCAACAAAGCAGATCTAGGAACCTCTAGCTCCTGTAACTCTGGCACACGACAAACGTGAAACCAGGGTAAGTGCAGCCGCTTAACTGTTGTTACACCCTGACAATAAGCTAAAAATGTGAGAAAACAAAATTAGTTTAGAAAAAACTATTTCGCCCTTGGCTTCCTTGAGTAACTTTTTATGGTTGCCATGACGACCGTGGGTCCACTTATTAAGTCACAGCGTCCCCTGTGTAATGCCACCACACAGGCAGCAGGGTAGCCACCGGCTGCAGACTTACCTTGAAGTCATCCGGGAGCAGCAGTTTTGACGTCCGCAGGAAGCTCAGGACATAGCGGAAAATCTCCCCGTCCCGGTCAATGAAATAGTGTTGCTTCAAACTGTCCAGAACGATGGGCTCAGTGCCATTGAAGAGGCGGCTTATTCTAGAAGAGATGGAGGGTGGGATGGAAGGGTCAGTCCACCTACCCCAGCCCCATTCCTGAAACCGTGCCAAGCCTGAAGGATGTCTGCACACACCGGAGGCAGCCAGGCCACCGTCGGACAGGACACCGGCTCAGCAAGCGTCAGATGCCACACACTCCGCCTACATTCACAAGCCACAGCCAGGGAGACACGCCCAGCTACACATACCTGCTTGCCAACACATGCTGTAGGCCTGGAAAACTACAGCAACACACACACACAGCCTCCTTCCCCCCACACACAAACCCTAGCCAGGCAGACCCACCCAGAAAACTCCCACCAACCATCAGACACCCCAGCCCAGAGCCACACAACCAATGAACACCCGTAAACCAGCCAAGACAGTCTTGGCTCCCACACATCCACATCACCCAACCCACAGGGACGAGCACCAGATGTGAAACACCTGGGCAACAGGCACAGGGTCACACGGCCCCCTCCCTCACAACACACCAATCACAGGCACATCCAGGCAAAGGCTACACCAGCCAACACAAGTCCACCAGGGACACAGCTATGTACACGAGGCAAACTCACAGATAAACCAACAACAGCCACTCATTCAGGGAGCCCTAGGGGAGATCCAGGGCAGGGAGGAGGTTCTGCACATGTGCATGCATGCCACAGTGCACACATGTACACACACACCACTGTGCACGTACAGGAACAGTGCGGGCACATACACCACAGTGCACAAAGATATGCACACCTGGGAGGGGTCTGGGAGGGGAGACAGGACGCAGCACCCTGTCCTCTGAAGGGCAGTGGTTCTGGCAGAAACTCAGGTCTTAGGGAGCTCCCAAGGCCTACCCCCATCCATTCCAGGGAGGAGGAAGCCGGCCTGGAGCCAAGACTTTGTCCATCCCATGCCCAGGGAGGCAGGCTCTGGTCTGGCTAACTTCCCCTGCAGACCCCAGGCCCAGCTGTGGACAATTAGGAGCCACAAAGAGGGGTGATGAGAGCCAAGAGCCTGGCCTGGGAACAGGAGGAAGGCTGGCAGAGTCTTCCCAGTGATGGCACCTCTAGGCATCCTTTCGTAGGCCACACACTTGTCCAGAGCTAGACCCTTCCAAGGCTGCATCCTGTCTGCACAGCCTGGGAAAAGGGTGGCCCTGACCTGAGATCAGGCCTTCCAGTCCAGCCTGCACAATCTGATCCCTAAGCCCCTTCACTCTCTGACATGGACCTTCCAGGCATGAGCCTCTCTCCCCCAGCAGCCCAGGGCTGTATGTATCCCAGGTCACTATGCCTGAGGCCCTGCCCTGCCCCTGCCATTGTGGGCCAGGGGCATGAGCTGGGCGGAAACTGAGGGTTAGAGCTCAAAGCCTTTCAGGGTCTCCCATCTACACCGCCCTCCACTCAGTGGCCTGGTACACTCAGGCATCGGCCATGAGAGTCCGCCCAGGTACTGACCTGCTCTCAGTCTGGGGACATGGCCTAGCCCTGGTCCCAGTGGGGCTGTATAAAAGGGCAAGGCTGCCTCAGGGATGGGCATAAGCAGGTCAGAGCCTGTGGTGAGGTGTGGAGAGGAACCAGTGCTGCAGTCACCCAGATACAACTCATCTCGGGGCTCCAAAGGCCATCGAGCCTTATCAACCCCCCTAGGCCTGGTGACAATAGTACTGGGGGACACAGCCTTACTGGAAAGCCTTGGGGGCTCCATGGCCTGTCCCAACTGTCAAAGCCTCCGAGACCTGGCCTCAGCAGAGCTTGGGCATTCAAATGTCAGACTGAGGGCCACCCAGCATATCTGGAGACAGATGGGACTAAGCAAGGCTGCCAGGTGCCATGGGCAGTCACCATCAGACAGCTAAGGGCCCCCACATGGCATCAGCAGACAGAAGTAAAAACCACATCCACAGGTGAGCCAGCAGGCCCTAAGCCGAAGGCTCCCTGTGGAACTTTCTCCACCCTTCCTGGTTTGAGCTCAAACACTCCATGCAGCCAACAGCGTTCTACGTTTGGCTGCATTGCCAGTCCCGCTGACGTCAGGGGTGGATGGGGCTCAGACCACCTGTCAGTCCAGAGGACTCCTGGTCCACCCACATTCTGGGGCTGACTGGGTTCCAGGTTGTTTACTGGTCCAAGACTAGAAAGTGCTCAATCTGCCTTATTTTAGAACTGGCTGGTTTCTAGATCTTTCCAGGATTCAGTGTATCTCCACAGGAACAAGGTTTTCATGCTCTTGGGGTCTGAGGCTACCAAGAATGTGAGCAGGTTGAGGGGAGGTTAGTCAGTCACCGCAAAGGAGCACAGACACCTACAGGGTCTTGAGTCAGCTCCTGCCCCAGGTTACCCTCTGAGGAGGCTTCAGGGTTTGGGGTGCCACCTTCAGAAGTCCTCCATGGTATAGGCTAGCCCGTTCTGACCCCCACTGACAGGGATCTTGTCTTTCTTACTTTCTTTTTTAAAGCTTTGGTTCCAATTTTCTCAACATTCCAGTGGAAGGTTTTGTTGGTTCTGAAACTCCTGGACATCTCAATTTGTTGCTTCCTGCAGCCAGGAGGGCTGTGAGAGTTAGGCTACCATGGCAGCAGCTAAACCATGTCCAGCAGGCAGGAACGAGCTGGGTGTCAGCTGCAGGGAGTCCACTCCCAGCCCCTGGCAGCTGTGTTCCAGTCTCTGGGAAATGACTGACAGCTGTTCCTGAGCCAACCAGTGGTGGCACCTGTTCCTTGTGTCGGAGCCACTCCCCTCCCCACCCCTGCCAGCCAAGAGTCAGAAGCACAGTTCTGTGGGCACAGGAACCTGAGGGTCTGGTGGCAGGAGCCCCTTGTCTCCCAGCACTGCCCAGGATGGGACTTTAGCACTTTTATACAGAAACCCTCCAGGGGACCTCAACACTTTTAATTCTCCATTTCCAGGTGACTGACAAAGTGATACTGGGTAAGGGATTGCTCTTGGTTCCAGAATTGATGAAAAATAGCTTTTTAATTTTAATGATTCACTCAAGGACGGATGAGAGATCTAAGGGGCCCTTGCCAGCACAGCTGCCCAACCCACTTTTCAGGCCTGGCCTGACCCACTATCCCCTGGCTGTCCTATAGGTCATACCACCCCTGGCCTCTAGGCCAAAGCTTCAGGCCTGGGGAGCAGGTTGCCTGTGAGCCAGAAGCCATCCAAGCAGAACGGCAGATTCATTTTGAGTCCCAGCCTCAGGAAAAAATGCAGACTGCCACCTCCTCTGAGCACGTCCTGCAGCCAAGGGGCTCAGCTCCCCAGCTGGAGGGCCTGCCCCACCACAGAGCAAGACCACGGGGTAGAGCAGGACCAAGGACAAGGACAAGCTGCTCTGGGGGCCTGGGGGAGGGCCACCCACTGCCCTCCCGACTCCCAGGCAGCAGCCTGGACACAAGAAGGAGGAGGCCTGAGCTGCAATTACTCCATAAGGGGCAAGTGTTTGATTTCAGGAAACTCTCTTCAGAGAGGCTGTGGGCAAGGGTTTTATGAATTTCACTCACAAACGTCGTCCACCGATTAAGGGGTGATCTATCTCAAACAACTCGGGAATGCCACAGAGGGAAAAACTGAAATTAAATAAGCTGAATCCATCTCTTGTCCTCGACAAGGCTCTGCAAGCTAGCGGACCAGCCAACACTGCTGGTGTGGCCTCACGGCTCCCCCTCTCCCTTCCCCCGAAGCCCCAAGTTCACAAATGCCCCAGGCCTAGCCTCTGTTGGGCCAAGAAAATGAGGCTTAAACCACCATCTGCCCCCCCAGAATCCCCAGGTTCCGAAGGGGACACTGCATCCACCTCAAAGTTCCCTCTTTGAGGGAGCACCGCAGCCCCATGGAGGGCTCCACCCCGGCCCTGCACCAGCCACCTACGCACAGTAGGAGTCCGTTGTGCTCTGAGCAACTGCACTGACGACAAGGCAGCCTGACAAGAAAGCTTCCCAGAGATGATCCCTCAGTGTCTGGGGGATTAATTAGCTCCTCTTGCTATTTTAAATGTATAAAACGGGCGGTGCCCGCAGCACTGGCCCTCCTGCTGCTCAGCCCTCCGCGGTGGCTGCATCACTGTGCCAGGAGCAAGCAGTCGCGGGCTCAGCAAGCAGCAAACGGCATCACCTCTGGGACAGGCTCAAGGAGACCCACCCCAGCTCAGGTCAGCCCCGCTGCTGTGCCAGTGGGAACCCAGGTCTGTGGAGCGAAATGCCCATGAGGCAAAAGCAGGATTCGGCAGCACCCAGCGCCTCCCACAGATGGGCGCACAAGGCAGGAGTGCCAGGGAGCTCTGGAGTGTGAGGCACCAGGCTGGGAGGGTCCTGGTCAGAGACACTATGTGCTGATGGGATATGAGGCTTATGCTTCTCCACAGCAGTCACTGGACCTCTCCCCCTCTCCCTGAGGAAGCCTGCTGCTAGCCCTCAGGGTGTAGGAGTAGCCACCCCAACAAAGATGGCAGATTGTAGCTTTCCTTCCTCCCTCTCCTTATGTGATTTCCCAAGTGTTAGAATCAGAAGTAAGATTAAATACAGGACCCCAAGGACACAGCATTGCTCACAGATGATACCCTGCAAAGGCCAGGCCTAAGTCCCACTCAAGAGGAACCTAGAGGCATGTCAGATCCCCCAGCCAGCTGCTGGCCAGCATCAGGAAGGACTGCTCTGAATAAGTGGCTTCTGCCAGTGGTTCAGAATCTCCACCTAGCACTACCAATGCAGCGAGCTAAGGGTTGCACGTCCCTGTACAAACCAGCCTTCAACTGGAAGACTCAGCCTCCCAAGCCCTAGTTCCCTGGGTGGGCCAGGAGAGCCCTGTGTGTTGGCTGGCAGGGGAGACAGGCCCTACCACACGCCTGGTACCACAAGGGGCTGGGCTCTTACCTGGAGTCGGGGTACTTGGTGAGCGTGGCCAGGCTGCTGGTGTACATGTGGCCGCCCACGTCGATGTGCACAGGCGCGTTGGACTTGGTGAGCTGGGCTGGCAGTGGAATCCCCTGGGCAGCCAGGGGAGACACAGGTGACCGGGTGAGAGACAACCGGGACATGCTTCCTCCCTCCTGGAGATGGAAACAAGGCAGAAACAAGAGTTTCTTCACAACAGAGCCGTGTACTCCCTTTATTGCCAATGTGATCACAGATCTAATCAGATCACTTCGCCTGTGCCTGATCACATATTCAGCTGACAAATTACGGCCACCACTGTAATTAAGGGTATCTGCATCATTCTCTTCAAAGTACCAGAGGGAAAAAGAAAGATGCTTATTAGCAATAAGAAATCAAGAACAAAAATTTTTCAAGGTGTCAGCCTCCAGGGGCATAAAACAAACTGCAAAATTCTAATTAAAGGTCGTGGGCTTATGTGTTAGATGTGAAATATCCCCTGACAAACGAATCACCAATTTGTGAATTGGGATTCAGGGGTTTTTGCAAGTTTGTCTCAGTAACGAGACACCTCTAAATTAGTGACTTCCTCAGCACCTAAGGCGTTGAGTTTTATACATGGAGTAAATTTCACATCAAATTAAGAGCATTTCTGTTTCAAAAAATACATAATCGTACAGCCAGTCAACAGTCATCTCTTGAATGCTGCGAGGAAGGGCAGCCTCAGGCACCCAGGAAAGGGGCAAGGAGGTGGCCACCACTGATCAGCCCACCCTCTGGCTCTCACCTCGGTGCCGGCGCTGCCTTGGGTGTGAAGCGAGGACCCGCTCGGCCGCTCCTTGCGGTGAGGCATCTAGGCTTCCATCGCTGCCCAGAGTATCTGTGGGAAGCACCGAGAAACCAGAGGGTTACTCCTCAGAGGTCACGGGCGCTGTGTCTTCCACGGAGTCAGACACTTAGAATCGTCCTGCACAGGCTCTCTTGGACCCCATGCCTACTACAGTGTTCTCCAGATTCCATCTACCACTGTCCTGTCCCCATACCCCAAAGCATGCCCTCGGGCCATACCAAATCTCACACACACACACACACACACACACACACACACACACACGTGTTTTCTGGGCAGCTCCAAGTCTGCTAATTCAGCTAATGACAACACTGAAACATATGCTCACCGTAATTGCTCAAAATGTTTCAGAACAAATCTGATTTTCCTGGTATTTTGGTTTAGAGCCATGTTACCAAGCGTGTCTCCTCTTGCATCAACAGAGAACCCCATGGACCACTGTGCAGGGTGTGTCTCAGCCCCCTTGGGATCATACCCCTAAGGCATTAGAGAGCTTCCAGAAGGAACTCCACAGCAGCTCAGCAAATGGACCCTATCTCCCGCTCCTCCCCACGGTCACTTAGCACCTTTCCTTGGCTCCACAGCCACCTGAAAAAAGATCATTCCTCATTCTCTGGAAGCCACTCCAGGGAACTGTAGGGACCCTGTGCAGGACGGTAGAGAAGAGCGGGTTTCTGCAGCCCTTCCAATCCCATGGGGGTGGCAGGGGCACGCACAGCGAATATCACCCTCCCTGCTGGCGTCCACAAGCCTAGCTGGACTTGTCTCTCACAGGTTTAAGCCTTGAGGGAGCACAGGCGTTGACTCTGTGCCTTGAAATTCAACATCCAATTTTGAAACATGGACCAAGGTCCAATGAGCACCAAACCGTGCAAATTTAAGTAAGCTTGCTCTGTCCCGAGTATCCTGGCAAGTTCCCTGACAGGAAACCGGGTGGGGGTAGAGGTGCTATTAGCAGACAGAGATGTTTAATTTATACCCTCACTGAGGGGGGTGGGGGCTGCTGCTTTTGGCATTCCTGAGTTCCAGTTAGCTTTTTTTAAAAGCAGGTCACTTATCTCAAGGAAGTTCTGAGAAACCAAAACAGAGCTCAAGAATGGGTTGTCCTGCCTGGCAGGCTCTGCTGGGTGAGGAGTCTGCAGGAGAGCCGCACTGACACTAAGGATAAACTGCGCTGGGAGGAATTCCGCTGGATATTTATCAAAGCAAGCTGCACAGTTTCTCCTACTGCCAGGTCACTACTCAAAAGTGATATTTAACACCAAGTACCCATCCCGAAAGCTGCTCAGTCCCATTGTCACCCAGCCTCTTTTCCCATCGCAAGCACAATCTGATGGTCACAGCAAACCGGAAACTCACCATTGGAAGCCCCAGGCTTTACGCCTTGACCAGAACCTCCAGTGCTCCCTCTGACCAACGCATCTGTGCTGGACAACGACCCTTTCTCCGAGGCCACTGCTGAGGGCAGAAGCATAAAGTGGGTGCAGTTAAGAGACACAAGTTCATTCCGCCAACACCAGCATCAAACCCATGACCCAGCCCCAACAACGCGGGCCCTGCCGGGGCTGGCCAAACAGCCTGTTGCAGGGCCCTGGGGTTTCCGAGCCGGCTGGGTGTCGACCCGCGTCTTGGAGCTGCGGCGGGAGCCCCCGGGACCCGCGCCCGCCCGCCCCCGCCGAGCCCCGCCCGCTAGAGCAGAGAGAAGCGAGCAGAATGCCACGCTCATTTACACACAAAATGATTTTGTGTCCCATTGTGCTCGCAGTTGTTCAGCTCTCTGGGGGTGATTAAACTGGCTGTGCTGCGGCAGCTTGAGACGATTTCACTAAATCGCTTCTTCGTGAAGTCGCTTCTTTGCTAAGCTGTTATTTTAACCATAAAAGGTAAACAGAAGGCGCCTCGCGAGTCCTCTCTAGCTCGGCGCCCGGGGCGCCAGCCCGCGGGGAGATTGCCGGGGGCCCGCCGAGCGGCCCCGGGGGCTGGCCGGGGGCGAGGTCCGCCGGCCTCCCGGTGCGCGCCAGCCCCGGCCACGGAGCCCGCGGGCCGGAGTGAACTTCAGGGCGCCGGGAGCCTGCTGGGCCGAGGTCCGTGGCGCCGCGGGGCGGGGGTGGCCGCGGAACCCGAAGAGCCTGGCGGGGAGGGGAGGGGTGTGCGGTGGGGGGCGGAGAACAAAGTTAAATCAAGAAGCAGACACTTGGAGACCACAGATGGGAAGCTTGCCTAATTAAGGACGTAAAAGCGCTTTTGTTCTCAAAGTTTATTGTTGGCGGGATTAAAAAAATTAATTGAAACTAATGCTGTTATCCCATGCAGTTAAATTCCTTCATGCACATTTGAGAGGCGGAGTGAAAACTTGAAGCTTATCTTTCTGCAGTCGGGGTGCGGGGGGGGAGGGGGTGTCGCGGGAAGACCTAAAGGTGCTCCGGATACCGAAGGAGGGATGTTGGGGAGTGTGTGTCCGGTGCGCGCGCCCAGGCAGTGAGTACCGGCGGGCAGCAGGGAGGAACCCGGAGGCGGCGATCGCGTGTCCGCGCGGCCGGCCCCGGAGCCCCAAACCCCGCGCGCCCGGGACGACCAGCGGCGCGCCGACCCCTCCCGCCCCGTTTCGCACTCGCGGGGTGGGCGTCAGAGGACGCACATCTGTCCCGTTAGAGACTTTTTCTCTCTGATTTGAGCGCCAAGCTGGGCACCATCCGCCCCAAAGCCCCAGCTGCGTGTGCCCAGTTGTGACCCCGGAAACTCGCCGGCCCTGCACTGGGGCTCCGGCGCTGGGGCCTGAACCCGCCCCCCCCCCCCCCCGCGCTGCAGGAAGAGCCGAGCCCGCCCGCGTGGGGAGGGTCTACCCTGAGCCAGGACCAGCCCACGTGGGCAATCACCCCTCCCGCGCCAGGCCTTTGTGCTGGGTGCCCCCGCCGACCAACACCGGGACAAAGCAGCCGCCCCCGCCCAAGTCCGAACCCCGGCCGGGCGACTTTCTGAGTATCGCAGCCACTTTGGGGACAGGGGTGCGCGGTGCTGAGCGGTGGCCGCCCGCGCTGGGCTTACCTCGGAGCCGGAGCGGGGGATCGGGCTCGGGCACAGCCCCCGCCCCCCGCAGCCGCCGGTCTCGGGCGCCTGGCGCAGCCTTGCCGCCTGTGCTCGCAGCGCGGGTCGCTCCGGTCTCGTCCTGGAGTTACTTTCTCTCTCGCCCCCAACCCTCCCCCCCACCCACCCCTCCCGCCCCGGCCCCCGCTTCGCGCGGCCCCTCGCGGTGCGGCGCGCCGGGGCCTCCCCTTCCCGCCCTCCCCTCTCCTCCTCCCCTCCTCGCGGCCGCCGCCGCCGCCTCCTCTTCGCGCCGCTCTTCGGCTGCCCTCCCGCCGCTCCCACCTCTTCTCCCTCCTCTCTCTCCAGCGGCCTTCCCGGATCGCTGGCGAGAAAACCAGCCCCCCGCCCGCGCCCCGTGGCTGCCGAGCCTGGACGCAAAGGGCAACGATTCGGCTCCAAATTACCCAGCGCGGCGAGCGCGAGCGGGAGCGCGCGGCGACTCCTGGCTCCGGGCTCGGCTGCGCCGCGGGGCAGAGGATTAGAGTCGCAATTAGCTCCGCGCGCCCGCGCCTGCCGCGCTCGGCGACAGAAATGCACTATTTCCCCTCCTTTCGTCGGGCGATTCCCACCCGCCTCTCCCGGGCCCGGCGCGTTCCCGCCGGGGCCTCCGCCAGGACCCTCCCGGGAGCAGTGCGCCCAGGCCCCCCGCCCCCCGCCGACCGGCCACGCGGCGCCCGGGCCTCCTCTGGGCTCAGAAGGGGGCGGGGGAGAAGCTGATTTTAATCATTGTCATTTCATCTGATGTAATATTTCCCCGGGCGCTTTCAGCTGGGCATAAATTTTCGGCTCCCAAATAAGTAACACAGGGCACGTTTCTCACATTTCTTGACTCCTCGGTTACAAAGAGGAGAGCAGCCGCCGCCACGGCGCCCGGGGCCAGGGGCGGGACTTGGGAAGAAACTGGGCTGCGAGTCGGCCGGGACTGGAGCGGAGCCGGGGGCCAAGCCCGCCCCTCCCCCTCCCCTCCCCGGCCTTCTTCCGCTGGTCTCTGCCCCGACTGCCCGTCTCCCGTGGAGCAGCGCCGCCCGTGACGTCTGCGGACACGCGGTCGGGCACCGCGGGGGAGGGGCGCGCGGGGGGCGCCCGGCCGGCCGCCCGGGGCCAGACGCGCCATTTCCTCTCCGCGCGCGGTGCGTTGGAGAAGTCCGCGGCCAAGACACCCCACGGTGCCGAGGCCAGCGCCCGAGGCGTCCCTCCCAGGTCCCCGCGTGAGCTGCCCCCTCTCCTCCTACCTCCCCCTCCCCTTCCTCCGCTTTCCCTGGCGCCCTACCCGTCCCCCACACCCCGGGACCATTTCCCGGCTCCTAGGAAACGGAGCGCGAAGCCCGGGGCGCGCTGGGCCTGCACTGCGCTCCGCGTCCGGCTCCAGGGACGCCGGGGCCCGAGCCAGGCTCGGGCTGGAGGGTGGGTGCGTTCCGTCCCGAGCGGCGCCGGGGCCCCCACCCCGAGCTGGAGCCGGGCCTGGGCGCCCTCTAGCGGCCTCACTCACTGGGGGTACTGGGTCCGGGTCGACCGTGGGCGGGGCGGGGTGGGGTGCTGGTAGGAGATGGGCGAAGTGGGGGGCCTGCTTCCCTTGGCTAGGGGATCTCGCGCGTGGAAAGAGCGCCCGGACGGCGCTTCTGAAACTTCTCCACGCGGGAATAAGAAACTTTCCTCCTAGGGGGAGATGTTATTTATTTATTTTGGAGCTTGAACTACAGGAGAAGAGGGAAATTTTCTCATTAAAGTTACATCCCTGCAGTTAGTTCAATTACTTGATATATGCAGAAGATGTTGTAAATTTATAGATTTAAATAGCTTATAAGGATGCCGCAGGCCCCATCAGTTAATATTCTTAATTTATGGATTTTTAGCTGCTCCTAGAACAGAACGGGGCCGTGGAAGTAGGTCAGGGATCTGTGCAGCGGCTGCAGCCGGCCCGCGGACTGCCCGCTCTGCCCCCCTGGCGCCGCGAGCTCGCCCTGGGCTCCCAGCTCCCGCCTGACAGCGCCCCTCTGCTGCTCTCCGCACCCCGGGCCTGCGGCGCCCCAGAGGCTGACAGCCCCAATCTCTTCCGCACTGCGCAAGGCAAGGGGCAGCAAAGTCCCCGTTTAAACCCCTTGCCCCCCAACCTGGCATTGAAGAAATGGACCCAAATAAGAAGTGAAGCAATACTTGGACCTCCCGAATCCCTTAAATGGTGGCTGGGATCACAAATGGAGGAGGGCATTGTGGGCACCCCAAACTTTTTCACGGACAGAATTTTACCCCTTCCCAGGCCTTTGACTACTTGCGGGGGGGGAGGGGGGAGCATAAGGAAAAACGCCCCAGGCTTATGTTTGAGGACCACAGACCAGCTGACAGTCTGCTAGCCTGGTCCTTATGGCCCCCAGCGCCCCTCATGCCGCTCTCTCCCCCTCCTAGGTGCTGCTAGAGATTCTGTTTTGTGTGCAATATGGATGAATATATACATATAAATTAATACTTTAAAGATTGGTATGAACCAAACTATTTTAGGGAGCCATGTGGCAATGTGATTAGTATTGGTCTTCATGATTTAACATTTCTTTTCCCACTAGATGAAGTTTCTAAGATTTGCAAGGTACATGTCAAGGACGGGTGTATAAATGGATTTTTATTTATTCACAACTCCAAGACTAATTGCTTCTCTTTGCCTCAAGGCCACGGGATTGGTTTTAATATGACACTTCAAAAGTATTCATGGAACTACACAGATACTAAGTGTCATTGTTTAAGAGACAAATCTCACTGCAGTACCGCAGTACCGGTGACCCTGAAAACAGGATGTTCCACTTATTTTAAATTCCTACATTTTTTTTTTTTTTAAAAAAGAGTTTCACTTTATACCAACTATATTAAAAATGCACAATTTAATCAAAACAAGAAATGACCATTTTGAAGGCCCTTTATTTCCTTCATATTGCTGGGAACTTTGTTTTCATGATCCAGAATTATTTTATTAAAGAGTCGAACTTTATATGTATTGTTAAGAAGAGTAAATTTGAGTCCTAATTTATTCTCAGTGCTTTAAAAGTTCCTGTGGTATATAAGGCAATAGTGAGGCTTTTTTGGGTTTGCTTTTTAATTGCAGATGCATAGTTAGGTCTGAAAACATATTGAAACATCTTGTGAAATACATCTTGGTCCAAGAGATGAAATTCGATGTGAGTCTAATCAGAATGTAACTTGCTGTATCAGTTGATTTGGCTAGCATGTGAGCCATTACAGTTCATATTTTAAAAAGCAGGATCAAACCTGCCTTGCTTTGAGGCACCTCTCTAAGTGCTTGTGTGAAGCACAGGCAGGTCAGGCCCTGCATCCAGGGGCTGCAGACAAGCCCTCAGTCTCCAGATGTTTCAAAGTGGCTTCCAGAGTGACTTTGTACTTTGTTGTTGCTGTCGCTTGCAGATTGTATTTAAAAATGAGGACCTTAATAAAGAAAGTAAAATGAGCTCAGAATGAGATCCCGGAGTCTGCTGAACTCAACCTCCTCAGGAAGGCTGTGACCAGACAGCGGATGAATAGGCTGAGACACAGTTGGAACCCGGCGGGGGGGGACGGGACGGACACGACACTGGGGTTTTAAGGCAGGGCTGTCTCCTTCCCCATCCCCAGGCCCCCTGGGGTGAAAAGCCAGACCCTCCTAGGTCTGTGCCCAACTCTAGGCTCAGAGATGGCCCCTGACCGGGCTAGGATGGAGCCAGCCTGGCCCAGAGATCACAGTCTGACATCCACTTGGCTTCTGCCTTCAGCCCAGGCACCCCCTAACCCCTTTTCCTGATTAGGACCTCAGAGAACCTGGAGAATAAAGGGAGTGATAAAACATGGGGCTGTTAGTGCTGCCAGGTGGCCCCACCGCATCCCCCAAACTGGGCCTCTTGCCTGTCAGGCAGCATGCTCACTCCCTGGAGAGCAGAGACCCAAACCTGCCTGAGGGGTGGGGGTGGGGGCAGATTGCCCCTGTCTGTCCCTTAAAGAAAAAAATGAGACCAGCCAGCTCTCACTGAGCTCTGCCCAGTCCCCGCACTGTGCTCAGTGGGTACTTATGGTTTCTGGTGGGAGAGAAAGCAGGGGCTGTCTCCAGGTGCTGCAGACCACCCACCCCCATCCTGCCGTCTGCCTGCTGGTGCGTATCCTGCTCAGAACCAAACCAACCTGCCCTCCCCAGGAGCCAGCATCACAGGGACAGCAATGAGACCAGGAGATCTGACCAGGAATCCCAATGTGTTGTGGACAATGGGTGGCCCCTGGGATACCAGGAATGCCCCAAATTGATCACTACTCTGAGCCTTTTTCCAGAGAAACGGTTCAGCATTTTTATCAGGTTCTCAAAGGGTCTTTGCGAATTTGGGTTCAAGTAACAGAACCTACTTTGGGTTGGCTTTGTCATGAAGGAAGCTGATTCACGCAATGGCAGGTGGGAGCCTGCAAGGACCCAGGCTCTCTCCACTTTCCTCTGCCGTCCTGCTCACATTGGCCCGGCCTCAACCGGCTGCTCTCTGATCTCAAGACAAGTGAACCTCAAAGCTTCACATCTCCCCGCACAAGCATTGGGAGCAAGGAGGTGATCCCAGTGGCCCCCCAGCCCTCTTTGTCACATCCTATTGGCCAACTTGCAAGCCAACCCCTGGGAAAGGGGTTAGCCTAGACTAACCAGGTCTAGCCCCAGGCCTGCATGGGGCTGGAGTTGCTGCCCTGATCCCAGGGAAGGTGCCTGGGGGAAGGAGGAGCAGAGGGATTTTGTGTTGGAGGCTGCTGTCCCTCAAAGGTGAAGAGCTGTTGACCAGAACCCTGAGCTGGAAGGAAGGTAGAAGCTAAGCAGTGAAGAGAGGCCCCAAACCCCAAAGGGTACCTCCAAGGAAGCTTGAGACAGTAATGCTGCCCCAAGTCCTTCTAGGATCCCAGGAGACAGGAGACACAAGACCAACCAGGGAGGTGGCCTGACAGAGCATGGCTACTTCCAGGCCCTCTGAACCCTTACCTGTGGGACCCTCTCCGTGCTTCTCTCCCGCTGCAGTCCTCCCAGCGGCCCCTCAGGGCTTGGGGGGTGAGGCTGCTCCCTGTCTACAGCACCTGGGGTCCTGCAGGGCAGTGGCTCTGCACACAGGCCTGGTGCCCAACGGGAGGAGCAGCACAAATGCAGCCCCAGGATGCTCCCACCACGGAGCACGTGGAGAGGATTTCCAGCAAGGTGAAGCTGCTGCTGTCGCTGGGGGACAGTGAGGCCCTCTCTGGGGTCCTCCAGGTCTCTCAGTGAATGGAAGCCTCGTCTGGATCCCTCGGAGAAGAGCCTGAAGCACTATTCCACTCCTAAGTGACTGTGTGGCTGCCATTCTGGTTCAAAGTGACCACATCAAAGTGGCCTGGGGGGTGTCACAGGACAAGGGGCCCAGCAGATGCATTTGCCCAGGTTTGAGGGAGAAAAAAGATGAGACAGTGAGGAAAGCAGACTTTGGTCCAGCAGAAGCCCTGCCTGGCCCTGGCCGGTGGCTCAGGTGGTTGGACCGTTGTCCCATACACCAAAGGTGGCGGGTTTGATTTCTGCTCAGGGCACATATAGGTTGCAGGTTTGATCCCCTGTCAGGGCGTATACTGGAGGCAGCCGATTGATGTTTCTCTCTCACGTTGATGTCCGTCTGTCTGTCGGTCTTTCTCTCTCTCTCTGTCTCTCCCTCCCTTTCTCTCTAAACTAAAACTAAAACTAAAACCTGCCCAGGGTTCCTTCCTGGGGCCAAGCTCAGCATGCTGGTCGTCTTATCACAGGCAATTCCTTTTCCTTGGGCCTATTCTGTAGGGAGACAGCCTGTGGGCAGCATGAACTCCGAAGTCTGAATCCAACCGGGTGACCTTGGGCTTAATCTCTGGAAGCCTCACTATGCTCCCTGCGACACAGGAACAGTAACAGTGCCAAGCTGATGGGGTCGCCGGGAGAATTCAATGTGATAGCATATGCAAAGAGCTTGGCCAGCCCGGTGTAAGCCCTCTTGAAGTGAGATGATTGGCTTCCTCTTTCAACAGACCTCCCAAGAGCCTCCAGTGGGGCTGTGGTTACACACTCAGCCCCATCCCAGGCACTGTGGGCCCAGCACCCACCACAGGGGGCAAACAGGAGCTGGGGAAGTGAGTGAGAGGGAGTCCCCTTGAGCGGCCCCTTGACTCCAAGATAAACATGTACATGTACATTACAGGGGGAATGTAAAGTTGCCTAACACTTAAAGATAAAACACAAGACTTCAGAGAAATTGCGTGCTTGCTTTGGTCCATGCCCCTGGGGTGGAGCTAGGTAGTGTTCTCAGGCTCCTCTGTCCTCAGGGCACCTGAGGGTGGATGGAATCATGGGTTGGGGCCCTGGGGCAAAGAGGAGCCCTGGAGGGCATCAAGGGGAAATTCTTTTCATTTTTTTTTTTGAATTGTGAAACTGCTATATTTTTAAAAATATTTTTAAGTTTTAATAAAGAATAGATGATCATTTTTAAACGCATGCACATACAGTAAAATGTAAGAAGGGGAAACAAAAATCCTGTCTCCCCTTCCCAGAGAGAAATGTGTCAATGATTTGCCTTCTCCCTTTTCATGAACACACAAGTGTGTAGCACACACAGACACACAACTGCACAGACTCACACAGGTGTGCACACACAAACACAACCTCAAACACAGTTGCACGTACAGACACACAGACACATTCAGCCACAGATGCACACACAGTCACACAGATACATGCACATAGATATACAGATGCTCCCACACAAGTGGCAGACACAAAGGGACACGAGGACACACACATAATGTTGCACAGACACCAAGATACAAGTGGCTACAGGCCTGAGCACAGACATGCAAACATGCATAGGTACACATAGGTTTTAAACTATGGCATCAAATTATTGATACAAATCCACAGGCTGTCTTCCCCCCTCCCACGTATTTCAAAATATAGAAAACAATCTAGCAGACACCCACATACCCACCACCACATATTAATATTTTGAACATTTCCTTCAGACCCCTCTTTAAAAATCAGATGAAATGATGCGGATCAGTTTAAACCCCTTCCTTCTCCCCCCCTGTAATTGCTAACCAGAAGCTGCAACATTCCTGAGCACATTTGTATACTTTTTGCGACATATGAACATATTTAAACAATGATAACATTTGGGTATGTTTTAAACTTTTACAGAAATGTATCCAAGCCGTGTATCCTCTTGCACTTGCTATTACCACTCGCTTCTCTCACAGCTTCTCTCACATCACTGGACATGGCTGGTGCCCTCCCTCGTCACTCCTTTGATCCACGCCAGGCCTCTGCCTCCTTCCCTAGCCCCCTCCCCCAGCCAGCTCTTCTGCGCATTATAGGCCCGGCCCTCATGCTGGGGGCTCTCATGCTGGAACTGGGTCTTTGATGCATTTGTTGAAAACCGTGGTTTTGGACCAGGGCTGTCAGAGGGAAGGAAAGGCTCCCCTCCCCCCTCCCACCACCCGCCCCCTGCTTTGGGAAGAGGGCATTGCCTGGCAGGTGTTTGGGTGGGTGACTGCCACTCTTCCCCTCCTCCCTTCCCCTTCGTCCCTCTTCCGTCCTCTCTCATTTCTCCTGCCTCCTCCTTCCTCCTGCCCCTCCTCTCTCTCCCCCCTCCTTTCCGCCCTCCATACCCCTCCACCTCTAGGCCACGCAGGCCTCTGGCTGAAGAGCTGGAAGGTCGCCCGAGGAAGTACAGAAAGAAAAGACCTCTTGATGTATTTGCAGCCTTGTCCCATCTTCTAATTAGTCTCCTTCCAGGCCCCTGACCACTTCTCTTTCCGCAAAGTGGATGACCATGTACATGACCCAGAGCTCTACTCCTTGGGGAGATTTCGTTTTCCCACCACCTCTCAAGGCCGCCCCGAGTGGGGCAGTCCAGGCACCATCCCGTTTTCACTCGGTCCGCGCACCACGCCGACACTTCTGCTGTGAACCAAGCTCTGGCCTTTCCCCCTCTCATCGCCGCTCACTCCTCCCGCCAGGTGGCCGGGAGCCCAGGGAGAGAGCCTGGTGCCGTGGTGGTAGATAACAAGGGAGCCTGGGCTACCTGCCCACACAGCTTGCTTGCGGCCTGTAGTCCTGCTCACACCTGGCCCTGGATGGACCACTTCTGTCTTCTGGATGGGTGCGTCTGGGCCCACGGGACCGTCTGACGTGGTGGGTCTGACAGCACTCAGCTCATGATGGGCATGCTATGATCTGAATGCTTGTCTCCTCCCCCCAACAATTTATATGTTGAAATCCTAAGCTCCAAAGGTAATAATATTAGGAAAAGGGGCCTTTAAGAGGTGCTTAAGTCGTAAGAGTGAAGCCCTAATCAGTGGGATTAGTGCCTTATAAAGGAGGCTCCAGAGATCCCTAGCCCCTTCCGTCCTGTGAGGAGACACACAGCAAGAAGGCACCGGCTATGATCCAGAAAGAGGGCCTTCACCCAACTGTGTTGGCGCCATGGTCTTGGGCTTCCCAGCCTTGAAAATTGTGGGAAATAAAAATCTGTTGTTAATAAACTACTCAATTTATGGCATTTTGTTATAGCAGCCAGAAAGGACTAAGACAGACAATTATGGCTGCGTTTTCATTTGGTGTCCCATGGTCATGGTTAGGTACTGTATACTAGGGCTCATAGCGTGCCAGGAACTGCTTTTCAAAAGATTTATAGTTTGGCCTTGTGGCAGAACCTTAAGAGTCTTGTCAAAAACTCTACATGGTGCCTTTCCCAATACTGATGCCTCCAGTACCATAGGGTCCTCGGGGTCACGTAGCCTGAGCCAGCATCTCTGGCACCACAGCCTGGATGGGCCGCAAAGCCCTCTCCATCTCTGGACTAGCTCAGAGCTGGGAGCTTTCCACGCCTCCTGGTAAGTGGTCTGGGGTATTCCTACATGAGGCCTATGCCCCCAGAACCCAGGGAGGCCTGCCAGGCACCGCTTCCTTCTTGGTGGTGGGAGGCGAAGATGCCACGGTTTGTCCTTTGCTTTGGTTGTCCTGCCGTGCCCCAGCCCACTGCAGCTCCTCAAAGCTTTTCTGATATAACGGGCCCCTGGCACTTCACCGGCTCGTCCCCCCACCCTCTGCAGTGCGTGGATCTTCCGAAGGCCCACAGTGTATTAGCCACTTCTGCTCATTCATTCTGATCAGCGTGAGGTTATTGATATATGGCCAATATGACACTCTACAGGATATCCAGCCAATCCAGGTCTTCTTGGTCTATAATTGGACAGACTGCTGGGGAGTTAACACATTTCTGGGGCAAGGCTGTGTAAATGTATGCATTTACATTTTGTTTTGAATGCAAACTGCACCCCATTCCACCTGGATGCAAACTGTTTTCGGTCATCTTTTTGACAGAGGTGGAAAGTAATGCATTTGCTAGATCAGTGGACAAATACCCACACTGAGGTCATGGCACTTTGCGCTGGCAAGGGGACCACTTTGGGCGCAGCAGCTGCAGTTCCGACTACAGCTGGCTGGGTCTGCAGTGTTCACTGCCGCCCTCCAGGATCTGTCTTGTTTGTGCAGGAGCTAGACTGTCAGTTCAATGGAGCTAGCACGACGACCACTACCCTTGGAACTTTTAGGTTTTAAGAGATAGCTCCAATCCCTGCCACCTCCCTCCACACACTCCCCTGCCCAGGATGCAACAGTGTTTTTTATTTACTATTTTGGAAGGGGGCGGAGGGCAGTTTCAGAGGCTTCGTCTTGGCCTGTCTTACTGCGAAAGCTCTTGCCCTACAGGCCAAGGAGTCCACGTGGGTGTTGTGACAACTGCTTAGTAAGTCTATTTGAATCACACAATTGGGGAGTGAGGCATCGAAGCACGGTGGATCCTCTGTAAGCCAGGCCTGGACAGCATTCCATTTAGTCTCTGGTCCCACACGCCCCCAGTCTAATGGAGGGTCCCCATGATACATCATCGTATCAGTCTCAAGTCAGATTGTCCAATGGTCCTACGTCTGTTTGGGTGCCTTGTTTCCCCAGGGCACCTTTAGGGGAGGGCCGGAGGGTATGATTACATATATATGTGCTTTGGGTTACAGGTTCGTCTTGGGAGCTTATCTCTCCTTCACCCTCTGGGTTTCTGGTCTGAAAACTGGCTCAAAGTTCAGCAACTGGGCAAGGAATCACAAATATTTCTTATTGGGAGGATTGCTGCGAGAGCCTCTTGTCCCTTACCCCTGACCTACAGATGCCAGCTGGCACCTGCCCTCTCAGGGACGCTGGGTTTGGTAAGCTGGGTGTCCGCCCGGCCCTCCCTGGGACCACAGTCCTCCTGCCTTTTCCCCCGGCCTCACGTAGCACATTCAGTCCAGCACGCCCACTGCGCAGAGCCTTCTCCATCGGCTAACACAGAAATTCTGGCATTTCTAAAAGCATGGCCATTACTTTCTCCATGCTTCTGGAACCCATCCTAGCAGTATTTTTGCACCATCTCCTGTAGTCCTTGCTAGGACACTGAATCCTGTCACCCAGGAAAGTGCTCTCGTATCGATAAGCTCACCAACCCATTTCAACCTTATGTGTCCGACCTGGGACCGAGCACCTTCAGAATCAGTCCCACCTGTGCTCTCCCGGCTCCTGCCAGTACCTGTGGGCTCTAGGTCCCTCCTTTCCTATCAGGCACAGCACTTCCTTAGCCCAGGTATGTTGTGACTTGACCCCAGTTATAAGTCTAGTGGCCAGAAGGGGAGGTGGGAGCAGCTCCTGGAGGGCTGAACACTGTCTTGCAGGGCAAAGACCTCGCACTTCTTCGAGGAGTGAGGGCCATGAACCCTTCACAGGGAAGAATGGGCCACCTCTGTGGGCTCAGAGGGTTCAAGGCAATCTAGGGATTTACAGTTTGGGCTGCATCAACTCAGACATCCCATTGGAAATGCCAGGGTGTCATTCTTCCCCAACCAGAGCATGGCCTTGGTGCAGCAGATCTGCTTAGGCTGAGTTTGACCTTCTTTGCAACTTGGTTGTTCCTAGGTCCTCAGCTTTGCCCGCCCTCCTACCACAGGACCCGAAGACCTCCTTCTGGGCTACCATGGGCCCTCTGGCTTTCATGCTTAGCTTTTCGCTGCTCTCGGCCTTGTTGTCTTTTCTCAAAGTGTTAGTCAGTAGCAGTGGCCACCTAACTCTGCTGACTTGCTTTCCCTGATATTTCTCCAGTGCCTGGGTACATTGCGCTCAGCACTGTGTTTCCCTGCACGTGCAAACCATCCCAACTCCCCAAAGGTGCAAGTTTGTTTGTGTGTTTTGTTGTTAATCCTTACCTGAGGATATTTTTCCATTGATTTTTAGAGAGAATGGAAGGGATGGAGGGAAGAAGGGGGGGGGAGAGAGAGAAACATCCATGTGAGAGGGACACATGGGTTGATTGCCTCCAGCACATGCCTCAACCGGGGCCAGGGATCCAAACTGCAACCCAGGTACATGCCCTTGACTGGGAATCAAACCCAAGACCCTTTGGTGCGCGGGCTGACGCTCTAACCACTGAGCACGCCAGCCAGGGCCAAAGGTGCAAGTTTGAACAGTAGTGTAGCCACCTTGTGACAGGGGCTACCTGTGTCCCACCTACAACAGTGGCTGGGCAGACGAGATGAGTGAACCTGCTCTACACCACTGCCTGCCTCGGCCCTCTCTGACGCCTGGGCACTCACTGCTGCAGGTGGGGCTCCCTAGGGAGCAGAAGTCAGCAGCAAGAGGTTGTTAGGGAGGGCTCCCAGGACCAGCACCTGTGGACTGGAGGGGAAGAAAGCAGGATTGGGGGGGGGAGGTGGGGCTCTGATGCTGTATTAGCCTCCTATTGCTGCTGTAACACAATACCACAAACTTCAGTGCCTTAAAACAACACAAATTTATCATCTCACACTCCTGGAGCTCAGGAGTTTAAATGGGCTGTATGCCCTCTGGAGGCCCTCGGAAGAACAGGTTTCCTTGCCTTTTCCAGCTCCTAGAGGCTAGGCTGCCTGCTTTCCTTGGTTCATGGCTCCTTTCTTCCATGACTTGGGCCTTTACTTCCGTTGTCTCATCTGCCCTCTCCCTTCCTTTTATAAGGACTCCTGAGATTACACTGTGCCCACCTGGATAATCCAGGATAATCTTTCCATCCGAAGATCCTTAATCATATCAGAAAAATTCCTTTTGACTTATTACCGACCTTTTTAGATATGGAAATGTGATCACTGCTCCCCTTCAGTGGCTCCCACTGTTTCAGCACCAGATTCAATCTCCCTATCTAGTATCTGTCACCCCTGCACCCTGCATGTATGTGTTGCAGCTTCCACACTGTGTCTGTGCACATGGCCCTGGGTTCCAGCCCGCTCCAATTCAGGGTGGTCCTGAGTCATGTCCTTGGAGCCAGCCCTACAAGGTCACACACTCTTGGGCCCTCAAATACTCAGTTGGGGTCTGGGCTCCCCAGACCAGGGCCCTCAGCTCCACCTTGAGCCCTGCCCTGGCTACTATCCCTCTTGGTTAAGTTAGGACCCCATTAGGCAGCAACCCTGACTGCAATTCCATGGAGAGCCCAACCCCTGAAAAATGATGGTGGGCCCTTGTCCCATGTCATTAATTCTCCTGTGACTGAGGCCTTTCCCCCAGGGTGGGCATAGGGCCAGGGTGACTGATTGCACCTGCTCTGCCTGCGAGGACTTTGGCCAGTGGGAGGCTTGGGCGGCATTTCCCTAGTGAAATGCTGCATGGAGATTAATGACCCCTGAGCTGGGGGCTCTGGGTGCGAGAGGCCTGAGCGAAGCCAGGCTGGGCCTGCCAGGCCTGAGCCCCCCAAGACCCAGCCCACCCCGCCCAGCCCCCTCCAGCAGCAGGGCTGCAGGTTCTGCGCCTTCGCCCAGGTTCCCTGGATCTCCCAGAATTGGTTGCCTCAGCCTCATGCCTGAAACCTCAAACACAAATAATTTTCAATTTGCCTGGGAGTTTCAATCGCACAATCCAATGTTAAATAATAGATTAGATGCCTCAGGGAGAGAAACAGGATTTAAGAAGAAATAAATAGAAGGAAAAGTAAAATTCAGCACATCAGCTTGGAGAGTAAGAATGAGCTTTCCCTCCTGGCCTGCATTCAGCCACCCTGTCCCAGCGCGCCCAGTGGGCCCTCACCGCGGCTCTGTAGGAAATGCCCTTTGCGCACCTGGGTCTGTCTCCCCAGGAGCAGGTTCCAGGCGTCAGCAGCCCTGGGCCCCACCTGACTTCCTGCTCCCGCCTCTGCATCCCCAGCGAGGAGAGGCCTGACTTGTGGCCCTGGCAACCACCACCAACCCAGGCTGGCACACGGACCCGGACCCAGGCAGAATCAGACGACAGTCACAGAGCGCAGTCAGGCTGTCCCAGGGGATCTGGTGGGGTGGGGTGCAGACACAGGGTAGGATGGTGGTGTCTCCGGGTCCCAGAGGAGGCTGGAGAGGAGGTGTCTGTGGGACATGGCCTGTCTATAAGTTCAGGAACTGGTCATGTCTGCCCAGTGACCTTTCCCACTGCCCATCCTGGCCACCCCTCCCACCCCTCCCCACCTCCAACAGTTGCCTTCATCACCACAGGAAGCCACGCCGTGTCCAAGGTCCCGGATTCCCGACTCCCACCTTCCCTCTGCCCATCAGCCCTTCCTGTCCTCGTGCCCCTCCTGGTCAAGCCTAGATCCACGGGCCAGCGTTTCTCTGTCCCCTCCCTCCTTCCCCCACCCGTGCCTGGGAGGAGCCCAGCTCGGACCTTCTCCGTGCTGCTGGGGATGCGGGATGGCACCTTGGTGGACGCCGGGGTTTGAATCCTGGAACATCCTCTTAACAGCTGTGTGGGTTCGGGCAAATCACTTCACCTCTGCGCCTCAGTTTCCCCATCTGTACAAAATGGGGATAACATAATTACATTTATCTTGCAGGGTTGTGATGCAGATTAAACAAGACAATATACGTGAAATGTTTCGAACAGAGCCTGGTAAAGCAGTGATACCATCGTTCTTACGATGGAGCCTAGGCGGGAGGTGGGGCAGCTGGGGTTGAGGGGTGGGCGTGGGGGGGGGAGAAAAGCATCCGCTCAGGGGCGAGAGAAAGGCTGTGCAGGAGCAGGCCGAGCCGGAGGGGCGTGGGGCCAAGGCTTTTTCATCTTTGAAGATGGGGCCCTGATGAGAAAGTCCGATGACCCAGCAGCCCGCGAGTGATTTTCTTGAGGGGAAGACACAGGGCTGGGGATCCAAGAGGGAGTGGAGGGCCGACCCCTGAAGGGACAGCTCAGAGAGATGGGGACCAGGGGGCCGTGCAGAAGGAGAATGATTTTGACATATGGCAGTGAGGGGCTTTCTGGTCCTTCCCTTTTATTTCGCTGGGGTCAGAAATACACCATTAGCTGAGCATCTTTCTGGGGGTGTCTTTGTGAGTGTGTGGGTGTGTGTCTCTCTGTGTCCATGTGCACCTAGGGCTGTGTGCACGTGTGTCACAAGCATGTGTATGCGTCTGCAGGTATGTTTGTAGCTGTGTATCCGTGGATGTGTCTCTGGGTCTGATGTGTATTTGTGAGGATGGGCATGTGTGTGTCTGTGTGTGTGTGCATGTCTTGTGTGCCTGTGCCTGCGTCAGGGTGTGCGTATTGTGGCTGAGGTCACAGAAGGCCTGCTGTCACCCTCACGGAGAGTGGAGCACGAACGCCAGCAGCCTGCCGAGATGGCCCTGTGGGGTCTGTGGCCCTGGGTGTAAGGAAGCAGCAGGGAGCCCTTGCCCCCTGCGGTGTAGGGAGAGGGCTGGAGGGGGAGCCCGGCTGGGGTCTGCCAGGGGAGGGAGACAGAAGGAGCAGCGGGCAAGGTGGAAAGGTGGGTCAGGACGCACCCCAGTCAGCTGGCGGAAGAGGGCAGTGAAGCTGGCCCGGTGGTGACAGCTCCCCACGCCCCTGATGACACTTGGCCCTTCCACACACGGCGTCCTCCCTGCTGACCAGTCTGTGCTTTCGAAGCATTCCTGGGACATTCTGGCTCCCGCCGGGCCCAGTGGGGGGGGGGGGGGTGAGGGCTGCAGGGGATATTTGAAGGCTTGGTGTTAGGCAGGTGGGTCCCCTGCAGCTGGTGGGCTCCAGAATGACTTCTGGGGACTGTCCGGACACAGCTGGCGAGGCAGGGCCCCGGCGACCTCATGACTGGGAGGGAGAAAGGGTAGAAGACCACCCACTGGGGCGGGAGGCTGGGCACGCGGTCTCCTGTGGGCCTGGGAGTGCTCCGCCCCGCGTGGAGCCGCACACAGTCGGGCTGTTGCTGCCACCTCGTGGGCCGGCCGGGGATACCCAGGCCGCTGCTCAGGAGCGAGGACTTAGCACCCCCTGGTGGCCGCGCCGTGTCTCCGCCAGCGGAGGCCTGCTCCGGCCCCCGCCCCTCCTGGGACCGCCCAGATGCCGAGGGGGATGGGGCGGTGGGTGGCCACAAGAGTGAGAGGGGTCACAACCCGCCTGCGGGGTAGATCCCAGCTCCAGGTCCTGTCCTGTGCATCTCTGTGCCTCTGTCCCCTCACCCGTAAAGCAGGACCAGGCAGGCACGGTCAGAGCTGCTGGGAGAGGCCAACGCAGCACCCACTGTCCCGAGTGCTGGATTCGGGGAGGTATACCCTAGGCTCTGCGGTCTAAAATGACTCTCTTCTGACCTCTGACCCTTGTCCTAGTCTTCGAGTGTTCTTGGGAGCAGCCCCCAGCCTACTCTGGCCGGCCCTCCCTTTTGGAGTCCTGCCTGGCGGTGGGGAGGGGGCAGAGACATCTGTTCCTAGGTGGCCCCAGCCCCACCAGGTTCTGGCCACCATCTCACCCCCGAGACACCTGTGCGAAGGGCCCTTCCGGGCAGGGTGAAGAGCCTGGGAGCAACACGGGCCTCACCGCCAGGCCAGGCCCCCCAGAGGGACCAGAGGGCAGCTGTGACCTCCTCACTCTCTCCTCTCCCCACACTAGGGTAAGCCCCCCAGCTCTCTAAGGGTGCCCGTTTACTCCTCTTTCAGGCCATCGCACTGTCAATATAGGGTCCCCGGAGGTGAGGGCAGCGGTATCCCAGCCTTGCTCAGGCCCAGACTGCCACCCCCAGCTCCTGGAAACTGGCCGGTCCGTTCCCGCGCCCGTGGGTCAGCGCGAAGCTCCCTGTGCCCAGCTGTGGATCCTGCTGCGCTTGGGTGGAGTGGGGAGGAGGCACCAGGAGGGAATTCCCTTGGTGAGCCATGGGTGTCCCCCAGAGAGGAGAAGCTAAGAGGAGATGGGGAGAGTCAAGGGAGACCGCCTGCCAGTCCTGGGCTCTCCTGAGGCTCCCGTGCCCCACCCCCCACCAAGGGGGCGCAACTCTGAGGCTGAACTTGGCATATGGAAGGGGAGGGGTTGCTAAAGGACTGTCCCTCCAACCACTGCCTGCCCGTCTCTGTCCTGGGCCCTGTGTGGGAGGACAAGCCAGCGGGGATGGTGGGAGTAGAAGGGTTTGGCTGTGTTTTGGAAGCTGGAGGTGCGTGAATCTCACACCTGGTGAGATTCACCTGGTGGACTTCAACTCTCATCTCCCAAGAGGACTTAAGGTCTTCTGGAGCCCACAGGCCTCCTGGGGGCCTTATATCTATTCTCTTCACCACTCAGAGGGGAAGGCTCATGTCTGGGGAGGCCTGAGCTGCTCTGAGGGCAAAGCCTGGCAGGGACTTCACTGTGGGCTGCCCCGGAGAGGCCCCCATCAGGAAGGCTGAGCTGGGGAAGGGCACGGGGGTTCAGTGGTTATTTTCCCAACTTGGCGGGTCTGCTTGACCTCTGGGAGGAGCCTGTGGGCCCTTCTTGGGTCCCTGACACAGACAGCCCCTCCCTCCAGACTATACCCACAAAGTGGGAAGCAGATGAAGTGGGGAAGGGACTGGCAGCACAAGATGGTCCCAGGGAGGAGAGGACTGTCCACAGTCCCCCTAACCCTGACACATTACACAGGCTCACACACATACATACTCCCCCACCCCAGACACAGACACCCATAAGACAGACGTCTACCACACCACTTACACCCGCCCCCCCATACACATAGACTCACATGCTCACCCCCACACCCAGACACCTACACACATACACACAGACACACATACCCACACAGACAAACCCACACCCACACAGATACACCCACACCCACAGACACACAGACGCACATACAGAGACACATACATACACACAGACACACTCAGACACAAGACATATACACAGACTCACATGCTCACCCACCCCCTCCCCAGCCCAGACACCCAACACACACACACACTCACACATGCTCACACTGTAGGAGGATGGGCCCAGGGCAATCCTGATTGATTCCAAGCTGCAGACTGCCCCAACTGGCCTTCCAGGTGTCCCCCTTGCTGAGTCAATGACCAGCGACACTGCCTCAGGCTTGGCTGAATGCATCGTGAATTCTATCTCACTTTGTGAGCACCCAGCCCCGGGGGCAGCTGTTTCTGGGTCATTGTTAGCCTTCCTCGCCTCCTCTTACACTGCCCTTGTCCTGGCCAAGGTGCCGGTGGCTCATCCTCTTTGGCTCTCTGAGCCCCTTGGCATCTACCCTCCTGCCTTCCACACCCAGGAGTCCCTCAGGCCCTGACCACAGCCTCCTCCCTGCCGCACTGGGTCCTTCCTGTCAGATGGGCCAGGCCGCTCCAGCTGGAACCTGAAGGGAGGCCTCAGCCTGCTCAGGGTTCTTGGACGCATGTGGCCCTAATAGGTAGGTGGCAGCCTCAACTCCTTGTTCCACCTTTGTAAGTTTCCAGAGCCCATGGGGAGGCCCAAAGGGAGACGGAGCAGCTCATGCCAATGTGAGCCTGCCTGGGATCCAGGGTGGAGTCCAGCAGGGTGTCCCACCTTGGGAACCGCAGCGTCTCCTTCTCAGGGTCCACCAGCATCTCCCCCAGTGAGTGGGAAAAGACAGAGCAATGTCCTGGGAGAGACCCACAGAGAGACCACAGAAGGACCAAGAAGGGCATGCAGCAGACCCCTGGAAGACAGACTGACAGAAATGAGACCCAAAAGGAGGCAGGCAGATAGACAGATCCCTAGAAATAGTCAGGCAGCATTTCCGATTACAAACAGGACCCCAAATGGTCACCCCCCCCCCCCCCGCACTCAAAGATCCAACAGACACTTTCCCCAAGACCTTTCAGGAATCACTCTGGCTCTTGACAATTTCAGAACCATTTCTCTGTGTGAAATCTATACTTTTGGAGACCTTTCCTCTGCAGCTTCTCCCCCACCTCCCCCAGATCTGGTTTACTCAGGGGAAGACTATTCTGACAACTCTGAGGTGGTTTTGTCTGGTAGATGGAGCCAGGGATCAAGGCCAGGGTCACATGACAGCTTTGGTCCAAAGCCCTGCATAGCCCAGAGATTCAAAAAGCTGGGGATGGCATTACTCCCTGCCCAGCAATGCCACGCCTACTGAGACCCACGTGCAGTGTGACATCGAGTCCAGTGGCAGCCCCAAGTGGCGGCTTACCCAAAGAGCTCATCCTCGCTCTGGCAGTCCTTAGAGCCCCCCCCCCCCAAGTGCACTGACAAGAAGAGACCTCAGTGGGCCTCTGTGGGGCAGGCCTATCTTTTTGCAGGGTGAGGGTGCTGGTACTGAGACAGGCGGACCCGTTAACCAAGTCCTGGCCTCAGAGACCTGAGTGTGAAGTGCCGACGCTGGCCCTGAATGAAAGCTGTGGGGTCTCCTGATCCTGTCACACACAGGCCATTCCTGCCCTGGACTTCCGTGCAGCTGGGCCTGCAGGAACCTGGTCTGGCTGCTCTGGGGAGGGAGAAAGAGCCCCGGACAGCAGCGGGTAGGGAGGGAGAAAGAGCCCCGGACAGCAGCGGGTAGGGAGGGAGAAAGAGCCCCGGACAGCAGCGGGTAGGGAGGGAGAAAGAGCCCCGGACAGCAGCGGGTAGGGAGGGAGAAAGAGCCCAGGACAGCAGCGGGTAGGGAGGGAGAAAGAGCCCAGGACAGCAGCGGGTAGGGAGGGAGAAAGAGCCCCGGACAGCAGCGGGTAGGGAGGGAGAAAGAGCCCTGGAGAGCAGAGGGTAGGGAGGGAGAAAGAGCCCCGGACAGCAGTGGGTAGGGAGGGAGAAAGAGCCCCGGACAGCAGCGGGTAGGGGGCCCACGTTCCCACACCAACACACAGAGTGTAGACACTGCTGCTCTGGAAACCATGTGCTTTATTAGGAACCTCATTACAAGGGAATCTCCTCCTGGGTCATAGAAAAGCTGCAAACCACGCGGTTTGGTACAAGGCAATGGCTAAGGGACTGCAGGAAATCCCTCACTGCTGGGCCCTGGTCCTCTGGGCCTCAGCCTTCCCTGGTCATCCTGACTCCTGCCTGAGCTGGGTGTGGGCAGCGGGAGCTCCTGGGGCGTCCAGCTCACCCCCCCCCCGTAGGTTTCTCAGCCAAGGAGTCAAGAAGTGGCTGTGAGACTTGGGTCAGGGTCCCCATCCAAGGCCTGGGCCTCGGTGCCGCAACCTCGGTGCCCTGCCGCCGCCGCGGCTCCTCACGGCCTCAGAGCGCGCTGGCTCTGGGCACGTCGGGGCCCCTGGCAGAGGAACCACGCGCGTCGGGCAGGGCGGGGGCCCCGGCGCTCAGTACAGGTCGGCGAAGGGCTTGGAGTAGTTGAACATCAGGTAGTCCATGTAGTAGAAGTCGTAGGCGCGCTGCCGCTGCGGGGCCGAGAGCTGCGCGAAGTACTGGCGGGTGATGCGCGCCGTGGTGCGCGCCTCCTGCGCGTGCCGGTCCTTGAACCGCGGGAAGGTCAGGTTCCGCGGCGCGCGAATGAGGCTCAGGAAGAAGTTGGCATCGTCCTCCAGGCTCTCGAACTTGCCCACGAAGTCGTAGTCGATGAGGCAGGGGCTGCAGAGCCGGCTGACGTGGTCCCAGTGGATGTCCATGCCCACCGGCCGGTGCACGTCCAGCAGGTACTGGACGAACTCGGGGAAGCGCACGCCCGAGCCCGTCCGCAGGGCCTCCCGGGAGGCGTTGGCCCGGTACCGGGCCAGGATGGCCTTGCCGAAGACGGGGTGATAGTAGCTATTGGGGTGCTCGAACTTGTCTCGGAAGGCGGAGACCAGCCTCTCGAAAGGCTCGCGCACGAAGAGCATCTTGGTGTAGGTGCCCAGGCGGTGCAGGATGCCCTGGCGGTCGAAGGTGTCCAGCCGCCGCAGGGCGCTGCCGTAGTGCACGGTGTTGTGCTGGATGTCGGCGGCCGACGAGGCCAGGCCGGCCAGCACCATGAGCACCCGCTTCCAGTTGGAGCAGCCGGCTTTGGGCACCTCGCAGTACAGCACGCGGTGGCGGTCCTCCACGAAGATGCGCGACACGTGGCGCGGCGTGACCGCGCGGCGGCTGCTGCTGGCGCGGTACTTGGCGCACGCCTCGCCCATCAGCCGCTTGCGCTCCCGCTGCCGCTGCTGCAGGCCCGCCCAGCGGCCGTCCGGGGCGCGCGGCGCTGGCTGGACCGAGGCACCCGCGGAGCTGTTGGCCGCGAGCGCCCCGCCAGCGGGCATCTTCTTGATCAGCAGCCGCCGGCGGCGCTGCCGGGGTCGCAGGCGGGCGCCCAGGTGGAGCGGGGCTTGAGGGTGGTCAGGCACCAGCAGGCGGAGGCCTCTCGGTGCCCGGCTGGACAAGCCTCTGGCGACCGTCTCTGCGGGCGTCTGAAAAACGCCGCTCTGGGAACTGCCTGGTGGGAAGTCCTGGAGCAAGAAGAGACACGGTTACCAGGGTGGGCAGGTCAGCTGGGCCCTGAGGGTCACGCGCGCCAGGCCCTCGCCAATGGCCGAGCTCCCTGCCCGCTCTGCGACAGGAGTTTTTCCAAAGGTGAGGGAGAGGGAGACAGGCTGACCCTGCGGGATGTGACCTGTCTGGCCGGAGCTCCCGCCGGGCCCTGGAGGTCCCCCTCCTCTCAGCGGGCCACCTTCTGAGGGGCAAGTGTCACTTTGGCCACAAGGTGGCGCAGGCCTCCCAGGAACCTCGGCCTGGTGGCTGAAGGAGGCTGGCTCAGATTTACTGAGTCAATTAGCACGCTCCGAGGCTGCCATCCAGTGGGAAAGGGAAATTCATGGTCCAAAGCCCCGGGCTTTGTTCCCAAGGCTCGTGGGGAGGACCGGGCACATTTTCCTTTCCAAGAATGGGTGTGATGTGAGCGCCACACTTTCTGCCCTGCCCTTGCCAACTTTCCCCAGGCTGCCCCTGCTGAGGTTTATCTGACTCTCAGAACTCACATCGCGGGGCTGCTGCAGCCGGATGTTGAACTTTACTCCTGGAAAGCAAACAGAGAGGACAGTATTAGCAGCAGAAGTACCACGCGGTTCCCAGGGACCTGCTTATGGTCTCTTGACTGTGGGTGTCCGGTAGGCAGGGCACTGGGGTAAGCTCTGTAAAAGGCAATTCAGGGGGAACGGAGGAGAGGCGAGGCTCAGTGTGAGTGCCCTGCCCCTATCCACATGGAAAATGGGGGCGCAGGAAAGACCTGGTTCCCCTGGCTGCCTTCTTGGCGTCTCCCCTCCCGATGTGATCTGGACCGTCTGGAAAGGCGCCCTGCCCGAGTGTGCCCGCATGCCTGCCCAGTGGAGCAGCCAGGAAGCTCACAGCCCACTCCCCACCTCACACTGTCACTAAATCAGAGGTGAAAGGTCCCCTCAGAGAGTTCCGTCCATGCTCCCTTTATGCCCTGTTGGCCCTGCCCAGCTGCAGCCGATGTGGACTTTCTGTACTTGGAAAACGACACACTTGCACCCACACTTTTGCACACAGCAGGCCTGGGACTGGAACATACTCATTCCCCTCGGACTGGGGTCTCCCCACTTGCTCTGGCCTTAACTTAGCCATCCGCATTACGGTTTTGGCTTCTCAGCTGGTCCTGGGGCTCTGGGGGTGAGCTGACCACATTCTGCTCTCCTCCAAAGCAGAGCCCAGGCGCAGAGTGTCCAGCAAGAACTCACTGGTGACAGGGGGAAGATGGAGAGAGACCAGCGCATCACTGGCCACACTCCAGAGCATCCACTCTGCCCACCAGGGAGGCCCTTTGCCTGGGCTGGGGCTGGGCTCACCCAGGATAACAGGCACTGGGGAGGCAAACCTATGACAAGAGGAGATGATTCTGCTTCATACTTCGTTTGGTCTGTTTTGGAGAATGTCCTGGGAGGACAAGAGGATTCCTTTTGGAGGAACCTACTTAGCAGTCTGGGCCTCCTTCCCCCATCCCTGCAGGGCCAGAGGCATCAGGGGCTCTTCCTGCTCCTGTGCCATGTGAGTGACGTCGGCTTTGAGGCTTTGCCAGAAGCCAGTCACAACCAGAGCCAGCCACCCCTTTAACAAGTGGAGAGCTCGAACTCCCAGCTGACCTGGTGGGGCATGGTGTCCGACCCCACCTGACTGAGTTCTGGCGGCTGCCTGGGGTGGGGTGCTCTGGATGCCAGGGACTTCCCCTGTCGTCTCTGCGTACTTGGCAGAGGTCCAGTGGCTGGAGCCCAGATGGTGAGGGGATGTCCAGGTCCTCTGTCCCTGACCCCAAACTCCACTGATTTCTCTGTGGGGTCCAGTTTTACAGGCTCAGCCACTGCTCTGGCCCTGGCCTCATCCTGGTCAGTCTGAGGATGTGCCCACATGTCTCCTTCATTCATCTGCAGTTGAGGAGAGGGTACCCGAGGTCACCCTGGACCGAAAAGCCTAACGTCCCTGGGCCTGCTGAGGCTTTTCTTGAGCCCCAAGAGAGATGGGAATAAAGAGGAATTTGGGCACAGTGCGTCTTTCTTCTGTTGTATTATTGTGTGATCTTTGGGCTTGGAACAGAGGTGTGCCCTTCCCTGGGCAAAGGGCAGAGTGTCCACAGCTTCCTGAGCATACCCGGGGTTATATGCATATATGTGTGTAGGTGGCAAGCTCTGAAACAGACTTTCTGGACTCTTCCACAGAGGCTGAGAAGCTCTACGTAGAACTGGTTGCACCCCCCAGGATACAGGATGTGAGCAGGGGGTGCCTGACTGTGAGGCAGGAGCCTTTAGAATTAAGCCCTTTGCCAGGGTCCCCTTCCCAGCCCAGAGGCTGCTTCCTGCCACCTCCCTCCTCCCCCCTCTTCCTGGCAGCCATCCCCAGTATGAGCTTCCTGGGCTCATTTTTTCTGGCATGTGCAGTTTCCTCCCGCAGCCGATGATCACAGAGCCCGCCACACACTCAGTTTTCCTCCACACTGCTGGGTTTCCTTAATTATTTTCTTCTGGTGACGGCAGCTGGCTCTGCTAACTCACCTCTCCTCCTCAGAGTTTCAGACACAGGAATTTACTCTGCTTGTCAACCCTGTCAACTTGTCAAGGTGCGATGCGCTTATTTATATTCCTTTTTTGGAGAAAATGAGTCATGCCAGGATCGCCCAAGAGTAGAGCGGAGGGGCCACTTACAAAAAGCATCCTGCCAGCTGGGGGACTCAGGCGATGATGTGTTTATTGAGGTCGCAGCTCCTACGCTGTGACCTCCCACCTGCACTGTCCCCACAGCCTGGAGGGTGGTGGGCTGTGGAGCCTGTCCCATTTTATCTGTGCAGACTGGACAGGAGTTCCCAAGCGTGGCCCACTCAAAGCCCAGCTCCGGGTGCACCTCCTGACCTTTGGCCACGTCTGTTTAACAAAGCCAGCCTGGCTGCAGTGGCCCCCTTTGCAAAGAAAAACTGTCTGGGGAAAACCCAACAACAGATCTTATGGGGAGACTGAATTTGTCACAGGCTGTATGCTCCCAACTCTTAAACTTATGGCAACTTGCTGAGCAAAGACTGTCCCTTTGGAATAAAGACAGAATTTTAGCAAAGGAAATGTACTGGGCTCTCCCCCAGCCACAGGCCCAGTGTCCGTTTACCCACAAAGAAGGATGCTTTTCCACACACAGTTTGCATACAGGCCGAAGCAAAGACGACCCCAGCTCCAAGCAGGGGAAGGCCAGGGGCCTGGGGCGCCTGGACACTGGGGGATGGGGCTGCACTTCAGGACCCTGGACAGCTCTGTGAGAGCACGGGGCGGGGGGCTCGCCTCTCCTGCACCCACAAGAAAGGTATTGTGACCAAGAGCCAGCAGAATTGGCACCAGGGGGGACTTATAGAACGGACAGCTTGGTCTCAATATTACCATGACCAGCCCCTCCCAACCCGCCAAATAAACATACACTCTGGATAAAAACTGGGCTTTCTGAGCAACACAAGCCATGACCTCATCCATCCAATGCTGCCCTGCACAGCCCCTGCTCCCCCCGCCCCCCGGGACAGGGGAAGCCCAAAGCCAGTCATGTACACGCCACTTTCAGTGTCTGAGTTACCTGTCCCCTCCTTTCGACACAGCATTAACACTGTAAGGGATCCATCCCCCGCACTTTGGTAAAATATAAACAACCACTTTCTCTTTCTGGACAGACGACATTCGTAGAGCTGCTGGAATGCACACAATACAATAATAAGGGTTAGCGTCGGCGAGAACAAACAAGGTGTGAGTTATTGGGACTGCCAAGTGTGTTCCGCATGGTGAACTCTTCACGGGTTTCCTTCCCGGTGTCTGGCTGAAAGGCGCCCTGGTTACCTGCCAAGGCTGACGAGGGGGTGTGAAGCCAGTGCTGAGAATCAGAGTGTGCAGCCTGGGTCGGGAGCAGAGCTGGGGAGAGGGCTTTGCTGGCCTGTGAGCTGTGGGAGAGGAGGGCCCCTTGCCCTATGCCAGTCCCAGAAGAGAGGCTTGCTGGGTTCAACTCAAAAGCCCCAACTCCCTAATGCCAGTTAGTGTAAACAGGGGACACTGGCATGTGTCAAAACAGGACCCAAGTGCCTAGAAAAGGCTGGAGGTGTGTGTGGAGCCAACCCTTGGCTGATCGTATTTAAGGTGAGTGGCTGCTATTCTGGTTGCTCAAATCCAGGCTCCGGGCCCTGGCAGGCAGCAGGGAGAGGGTCCTGCCACTCTGAACACTGTGGCCTGGGGGAAGGCAGGGCCATCTTGAGAAGTCAGGCCCTCAAAGAGGGACAGGGATGGGAGAGAACTGGAGGGGCCAGGAGAAGCCACCGGGCGTGGGTGTAAGTCTGAAGCCCCTGCCTTGTGCTGAGTTTGACTTGTGCTTCTTGGATCCCTGGAGTTTCCTGAACTAAGCTGCATTTCCTTGGCTCCCTTTCCATGTCCTCCATCCTCTCATGGTTGAGTCTGTGTGGCTACATCCACCTGTGTCATCCACTCACATGTTCACTTAGGCTGCCCATCGGGCCAGCAAACTCCCAGGAGTTTCAGGCTGACCTGAGCCAGGGGAGACACTTGAAGGCGAGGTGCCCACTGTGTCTTGGCTCCCCCATGCCCGAGAGCCCGAGTTCAAGCTTTGGTCCCATCCCAGGTTCCCTGGAAGTTGGTGGGACGGAGGCTGTTGCCCTGTTCTGTGCCTCCCACATCCCAGTTGAGAAAGGCCTCCTGCTGGTCCGCGTGTGGGCCTAACACAGCAGTGATGGGCCACAAGGTGGGACGCAGGGCGCTGGCAGGAGAAAGTGCAGCCAGGGTGGGCGCGCTGCCCACAGGGGTCAGGGGAGAAGGCTGTGGGGGAACTGCCCGGCCCCACGCCATAGGAAGTATGGAAGGTTTCTGAATGACGGACTGTACTAGTCAGGGTCCTCCGGAGAAACAACCAGTAGGATACATACATGGGTGGGGGAGGGATTTATTTTAAGGAATTGGTCCATGCAATTGGGAAGTTGGCAAGTCCAAAATCTGCAGGGCAGGCCAAGGCTGGAGACCCAGGGAAGAGCTGGTCTGGGGGCAGAATCCTTTATTCCTTGGGTGACCTCAGGTGACCAAAGGCCTTCAACTGACTGGATGAGGCTCACCCACGTTATGGAGGACAATCTGCTTTACTCAAGGGCTACTGGTGTAAATGTTAATCACATCTAAAAAATACCCTCACAGTAACATCTATACTGGTGTTTGACCGAACATCTGGGCACCATGGCCTAGTTAACATGTAAAATTAACCATCACAGGGGTGTGTTAGTTTCCTAGGGCTACTATAACCAACTACCACAAAACTGGTAGCTTAAAACAACAAATTTATTCTCTCTGGAGGCCAGGTGTCTGAAGTCAAGATGTCAACAGGGCCTTCTCCCTCTGAAGCCTCTTCTAGCTTTGGCAGCCCCAGATGTTTCTTAGTTTGCGGCAATTTAAGTCCAATTTCTGCCTCTGTCTTCACATGCTTGTCTTCCCTAATGCCCTCACCTTAACTTGATTACATCTGCAAAGACCCCATAAGGTCACATTCACGGGGGCCAGGGGTTGGGACTTCAGTGTATTTTGGAGGGACACTATTCAGCTCATGCCAGGGGGTAAGGTGACTTCATAAGGGGTTTTACAAGCACTCGGGAGGCAGGGTGGCAACAACTTGGAGGAAGTGAGAAAAATTTCCCCTGCTGGGTTGGTTTGTCTCATCAGTACTGAGAGATTGTGTTAGTTCTCGGTGTTCTTGTGGGAGGGACCGTGTCAGTCCATCTGTGTCAGACAAAGCCTGGCACAATGCCTGGCACACAGCAGGAGCTCAACAAATGCTTGTGGAAAAGCTGCTGCTGCTGCCTGGGCTGAGAGCTGGCCCTGGAGGTGGGGCTGGGCATTGGGATCCTCCCCGAAGAAGTCAGGCCCAGGGTTCTGGCTGGAGTCCATCAGCTCGGCCTGGCAGCCTGGGAAGGGTCTGCATGTCTGGGTGGTGGCTGCCAGCCAAGTAGCTGGATACAGACAGGAGCTGCCCGGGCTGAAGGTCTGTCCACCCCACCCAGGCTGTGAGGGGCTGTGAGGTCTGAACTGTGACACACTCAGCTGGTTGTCTCCCACTGCATCTATGGGGGCCTGGGGCCTCGTGGTGGCCACACCTGCTCTGGCTCTTTCCTCTCCTAGCAGTTCAGGCTGTGCCTTTTGGAGGGGCACCCCCCCAACATCCGCCTCTGACTGCCTCATTGTGAGCTGCTCCCTTCATCTGGGCAGACGGTTAATTTATGCAGATTAGATGCAAAACTAAAGTTTAAACACACTCAGCAATTAGAGGGCAGCCTGGACTCAAGGCCAGGATTCAGGTGGAAGAAGCCTCACCAAAGGGCCTTAAATTCTCACTTGTGTTCACAGCAAAATCAACCTCATTAAATTCTTTGCTAAGGCCTCAGTCCAGTCTGGAGACCAGCCTCAGTCACAGCCGTGCCTGCCGGTGCTGCTCCAGGGTGCAAGGCAGGGAAATGGGGTTCCAGGCAGTGGGGCTGCCCCGGACAAAGGTGCCGGCTGCTCCTGGAACCCAAAGGTGGCTCTGTGGACCTCGGGGAAAGGCAATAGTCAAGCCAGGCATGCTCCTGGGCAGGGCCCTCTCCTCTTGCCTCAGCCTCTGGCAGGCTTCCTCTAGTTTGCTCTGAGAAAACCAAACCTATAGAGGCTTTTAGCCTCTCCCTTCGCCAAGAGACTCTATTCTGAGCCATAGCTTTTAACAAGGAGTTGATATTTTAAAGAAGGGGAGAGGGAGAGATAGAGAATTTGGACAAGTCTTTTAACTTAACTGAACCTTAGTTTCCTTATCTGTAAAATAGGATAAAAAATACCCATCTTGCAGGTCCACAAATGTGCAAATGAAATGATGCACAGTGCTGGGCACAGGCAGAACCCATGGGATGGAAGCTACCAGTCCCTGGCTTTCCTGACACCTGGCCACCTTCCTAGCAGCTGACTTTCCCTGACTGCCTCCTGCCCCAGTGCAGAGACTCTGGAACCCGTCTGTGTGGGAGGGACGCAGGAGTCTCCCCATCTCGGGCTGACAGGCACCTGACAGCTCAACCACTACTTGTTTTGTTTAGCGATTCCATTCCCTTGCCTCCGTGATTAGGATCCACGATTTAACTGGGTAGTTCCCTGTCAGCTCAGCCTGGGCTGTGAATCCCCTTGAAGCTGTCAGAGCGGAGCATCGGCGCTGCCTGTCAGTCAGCCAGCCAGCCAGTTAGCTGCTTTTCGAACCCAACAGCTGTCCTGCCACTCCCCACCCACTCATCTGCCCATCACTGCGGGCGCAGGGGTGTCCCTGAGCATCCTGCGTCTGCCCACCTGCCCATAAGGGAGAGATCTTCAGCTCTTGCTTTGAAGCTGTTCTCTGTTAGAGCCTGGTGGTGACTCCCACCATGTTCGGGAGGGGTGTGGCCCCAGCACACATGTGCCAAGCACTGCACTGCAACCATGTGTGCATGTTGCGTGGAGCAGACTCATGGCAAGGGGATGAGTCACACCGCATCTCTGTGCTGCTCCTGTGCATGCTTCCCGCTGTTGCTGGGGCGTATGTTGGTGGGGAGTGTGTGTGTTCATGTCCATGTGTGGTTTCTGTGTGTTCATGGCTTGCAGCAGGTCATGCCCTTTTCTCCCTTTGTGTGTTCTTTCAACATACATGGCCTGGAAGGATAAGCAGGAGCTGGTGATGCTGCTGCAGGTGAGCGAGACCTCACTCACCAGCAAGGTCGCCGTGCCCCTGGCACCCCGTCTCTGCCTCCCTGCAGTATGTTGGCAGCAAGGATATCAGGGGGAAGAACAGTCAGACTATCTAACACCGTTTGCAAGGATATCAGGGGGAAGAACAGTCAGACTAACACCGTTTGCAAGGATATCAGGGGGAAGAACAGTCAGACTACCTAACACAGTCTGACTACCTAACACTCCTGAGCACCTGTGTCTTAGGCATTGGTGACGGTGTCTTGGCCACGAATGAGATGAGACAGTCATGGTCCCTGCCCTGTGGAGTTTACAGTCTGGCAAGGAAGCGAGGCACTGAACGGTGATCCCACGTGTGGTGGCAGCCTCGGAGGACCAGGCAGGCAGCGTGTGATGGGGGAGTGTCAGCAAGCCCAGGGCATCAGGTGAGGGCTCCCTATGGTAGTGACAATTACTTGGCACCTGAGAGTGATGACGGTCTTCCTGGCAGAGCTTGGTAGCCTTGCACCATGAGTGCAGGGCTCCTGGGATGAAGGGATGTAGAGACCGAGGGTCAAGAAATGGCAGGACCGTGGTGGCTGGCAGGGGCCAGCATGCAAAGAGCCTACGGTCCTGGCAAAGGCACTAGGTCTTACACCCTAAGGTCCAAGGGAGCCTAGGAGGGCTTTCAGCTGGGAGTTATTTTGAATTTAAGCACCATTCCGAGAGGAGGAGCTGAAGACAGAAGGGCTGGTCAGCGAATGTTGACATTGTTGGGGCAGGAGAGGTCCAAGGCCTGGCCTCAGGTGCTGATGGCAGAAAGTGAAGGAAGACATGAAGAATATTTCAGGAGGGTAGTCGCAGGGTGGAGGGCTGGTAAACGTTTAACCTCTGGCTCCCGGGTGATGGGAGAAGCCTAATTTGCAGTGCATGCTGATTTCCATGGGGTATGCTTCCATCGCCACAGACGTCAAGCTGCTAGTGTGAGCGTGGAGTTGGGCCCGCGTGGGCTGGTACAGACCAGATCCTGCATGCCACTGCGCCAGCAGGACTGGCACTGCCTGGGAGAGGGACAGGGGGACTCTGGTTTCCGACTTGAATGGCGGGTGAGCACTAGTGCCAGACCGTCCCTGAGTTTGAGATGCCTGTGGGTCTCCCAAATGCAGATGTCCTGAGTGCAGATGGAGGGTGGGGACAAGTACACATGCTCAGGAACAAGTTCTGCTGCCTGTGGCCCCCCAGAGCCCCGTGAGAGCATGGGACCAGCACTTCTCAGAGAGAACACAGAACTAAGAGCCAATACCTGAAGCCCCAGCAGCAGGCCAGCCCAAGTCCTGCCTTTGTCCAGAACCCACAGGGCGTCCTCGCGTTGGCTCTGAGCAGCTGTGGCCGGCCAAATGGGACGAACGTAATGACTCCTCCTGTTTGCCTGTCAGGGCACCTAGTGACCCCTCTCCAGCCAGCTCTGCAGGAAGCGGTCTAATCTGGCTTAAATACTGGTGAATTCCCGCTGGAGTTTACCAAGAAATAAAAATGAGTGAGTCACACTGGAGCTCGAGCAGAGTGGCCCCAGCAAAGGGCGGCCTGTTTGCAGGAACAGTGCCAGCAGAGCCGACTGGCCCAGCCAGTGACGGGCACTCCTTTCCTGGAATGGAGTCAGGACATCGGAGGCCGCCAGCCGGGCAGCCTCATTACTGAGGTGGCCGGGCCACAAGATAATGATCGGTCCAGCTCTTGCCGGTCTCAGGATGTGTCATTCCGGCTGCGGCGTCAATTACTGAGCTGGCCTGTGGCTGTCAGAATGGTCGCAGCTGTTGCCTGAGCCACAAAAAGCAAATCCCTCTGAGCTGATGGTTCCCTGATGCGCCCCCAGCCCCAACATGCTGCAGGGGCCTCTCTCTCCTGGGGGAGACTCTCCAGGCCGGGGCAGCCAGCTTCCTTTTAAGGGCCTCGGGGCTCAAGGAAGGATGTACTGATCCTCATAAGAGAGCCCCGAATGGCTGTGCACCAGTGGTTACCACTGTTCACTGACTATCCCAATTCTGGGCAGAAGACCCCTCCTGGACTGACTCAAGCACTGCAAATGGGCGGCTGCAGCTCCAGGCCTCAGTTCACCAGTGTCTCCTCAAGCACCACAGGGATCAGAGGGGCAACTGCATTTCTGGGATCATCCTGTGTGCCCCCAAGCTGAACAGGGCCTCCGACAACTCACAGATGGAAAGGGCAAGGCAGGAGGTGCCCGCAGCACCTGGGAGCCCTGGCAGTCAGTCCAGATGTTCTCTGCCACGGGTCTGGGTCTCCGCAACGCACATCTGAGAGGAGAGGTAATGCTCCATCCGAAGGCAAGGCCTTGAACCTGGAGTTGGGTTCAGCCAAGTACTAGGCCACCAGCAGCTCAGGAAGCCTCTGGCCTGAGGATTTGGCCAGTTTTTCCAAGGGGTAAGGCTCAGAATACAGACATTAATCCTGCCCTTTGCAGCGGCTGGCTGTGGGGACACCACCATCCCTGGACATCTGGCCAAGACCCACTTCCTCTCCCCTCTGGCTGGCGAGCCCTTGGCTATGCTCTGCCCAGCAGCACTCTGGGGTTGGTCTAGCAGTGAACCCCACTGTGGGCTGACCATGGCAGCCCCAGCCTATCCTGGGGAGCAGACATACTATTGTCCCATGGCCCCTCCACACCGCACTGGGGCTGCGTTCCACACATATCACACAGGCACGCAAAGTCCCCCAGGCCCTGTGCACCCAGCTCCAGGCTCTTGAAAGGTGACCAGTCCTGGAGTACCAACCAACCACAAGGCTGAGATAAGAGGGGAGTGGGGAGAGGCCTGCGGCTGTATGCTCCATGGTGTTTCTGGAGGTGACCCGGGGACGGCCTGAAGAACGGTAAAGCCTAGAGGAGGGGGAAAGGATTAGGCTCCTTACATCCTAAGGCAGGTGGGGAATGGTGGGGCCTGGCCTCAGGCAGGGCGGGGAGATGAGGAGGGAGGCAGATTATTCTGGAGAGCAACCTCATGCAGGGCTGGCGGGCTCGTGGAGTTAGAGGCCCGAGGGGTCGGGTGAGGGGATGTCTGCCCCCACCCTTACTTGCCGTCCAAGGGAGGTCGGGGGAGGGAGGAGCTGATGGGGAGAAGCCCCCACCCTGGGTTTGGCCATTTGAACCAGAGACACAAGACCTGCAGGTCGAAGCCCTCAGCTGGAAACAGTGCGGAGTGTGGGGAGAAACAGAGTCCAGACACAGACAGGCAGCCCAGCCCTTCGACTCCCAACATCTGTGACCCGTAACAGAAGTAGGACTAAACACTGGAAATGTCACCCAGAATCTTCATAACTGTCATGCGGACCGAGAATTTGCCAAAGGCTTTAAGGCAGCCCCTGAGCTGAGGCCCCCGTCCCCTCCCCTCTCCAGCATGAAGGGACTGCTCCTGAACTCGGGGAACTTGGGGTGGTGTCTGTGTCTGCCTGGTGGGGTGGGGGCCGCTGGGTTCCCCTCCAGGCTCGGCCGTGGCCTGCATGTCTGCAGCAAAGCCTGGGAATTAGACTCGTGGCTTTGCAAATAGAATTTGGTCCCCGCATAATGGCTGCTTGAAGGATGGCAGGGTCACGGTGAGAGGAGAGTGGAAGATGTTTGAGCTGCTTTCTTGCTGCCTTTGAAGTCCGACCAGCGGGAGCTCTGGGGGACGAGAGAGACATCACAGGCGCGGAGGCGGCCCCTCCCGGCTGCGTGCGTTTCCTGCCGAATGAAGGCTCCTGTCTCCATTACCGGGCATGTGTTTTGGGCACCTCTTTGCGGTCGTGAATGCGCTATTTCAAGACACAGAGCAGCCTGGCTTGTGCCTTTGGCCTTCCACACCTGTGTGTGGTGGTGAGGAGCTGCCCGTGGAGGTACGTATGGGGCCGTCCCCTCCAGAATTAACGATTCCATAGCTGGGTACGAGTTGCTCAGCCCACCGAGGCATCTTCTGCAGGATTAAACGTCATTCTTTCTAATGACTTGATTTATGCCTCGAGGTTTACAGCTCCAAACAAAATATTGTGATGATGGCAATAAATCACACCGAGGATGCTTATAATGGCAACTAGCATGTTCTCTGTTTGTAGGGAGGTGATAGTAGCAGGAGGGGCTGCTGTGTAACGCACCCACGGCGCAGGGAGAGCCCAGGACAAACATGGTGTCAGGCGCTGGGAGTTTGACCGGGGGCATCAGGCTCTGAATGCCTGAGACTGTGGTGAGAATTTGTGCCTGTAGTTGGCAGGGAATCCACAGGAAGGCGCTATCCTGGGCACTGGGGTAGCGCATGGGTGGTGCACATCCTGAGAATGTCACTTGCAGCTTTCTACTCCTGTCTGCCCTGCTGCATCCTCAGTTGAGAACATGAGCCAGCTGAGGTCAGGCCCTGGGACCCACATGTGCCTCCTGAGGGTTGCACCTTTCTTGTGTGCTCTGGACAGCTTCTGGAATACACTGGGGCCATTTTCCAGTCTGTAGCTCTGTCTTGGATGGGAAAGACCTAGATGGGGCAGGCTAGGGTGGCTCTGCAGGGCTGAGCCCCTCGAAAGAATGACAGGTGTCCCTGGGCCGGCATCTCTCACTCACTGATCAGCAGAGAGTGATCCCTTTCCACCGAGACCTCGCCCTGCAGCAGAGCTCAGAGGAACTGAAGCCAGCGTCAAGGTTCACCTCCATGACTGATTTAGGTAAGACCCAGCCTGGGCCCAGGAAGAAACGCGCAGCTCCGCTTCCCCAGCTCCCGTCCTGGTCCTTGGCTAAGGTCTTCCGTCAGAGACGCTGTCACCCATGCCCCCAACTTCTGGGACTGGCTGTCCCTGTGAGGCAGGGCAGAGGCTGGAGATGGCACGCAGGCTGGGTGAACACTAGGGGGCTGCCACAGAGCAACCTGGACGGCTCCCACTAGCCCAGCTAAAGCTCTTTCTGGCCAGAGGTCTGTGAGAGCAGGAGCCCCCTCACTGGTGAAATTAACCCTGCCCCTGGCATCCACACGGCGGGACAGGGGATGGGAGGAGGCAGATTGCAGTCACATTTCAGGGGAAGGTCCCTTTATCCCAGGGGAACAGTCCGGCCCCTGTGTTCTCTTCCTGAGGCATGGAGATGTGTTCTCAGAAGAGCCTCATGGTCTAAAATGCCACACAAGAAGTCATGATACAGGGCGACTCAGGGATGCTGGGTGCTGAGGGAAAGCGATCCGTTACCAGCATGTGGCCCCGGCACTGTTCATGGCACATTTACCTGGGGGCATGGGCAGGGGAACCAGAGTGGGAGAGGTTCACGTGTTGCACAAGCAAGTTCATGTCTTCCGTGGCAGAAGTGATGGAGCACAGGTGACGGGGGGACGGCACATGGGTGGCACATGGCAGCAGCTGGGATGTTGGATGGATGTGCAGAGAGGATGGTAGGCAGGTTGCGGGTGGATGTCGGGTGGTTGAATGGTCGTGGGTGAATTCATGGCAGTGGATGGACGGTGGGTTGCTGGTTCAAGGTTGAGAGGAAAGGACACGAGATGGGGGGAGGCAGGCAAGGGCTGGGGCTAGGCTGGTGAGGGTGACAGAGGGATGGGGAAGCCTCACAGCCACAGGCAGGCTCCAGGCCAGCTCTATGAGCCAAAGGGGCAGTCTCTGCTTGTGCCTTCCCTGTGGGCAAGACGAACAGGAGGCTGGGCATCCCTGACTGTTTTGGCTTCCCTGATACTCAGGAGGTGGCACAGGTGACAGCAGTGGTGCCACCTCCCAATCAAAGGTAAGCCAGAGCCCCACTGACCCCCGTGAACCCTGAGGGTTCACCTGGCTGCCGCAAAACTTGGCGCTTGCTCGCCCCCCGAGTGCTGAAAGCAACCTCCCTCATCACAAAACAAAGCTTCTGTCCGTCTTTGATTAAAACAAGGGCAGAAAAAAAAATGTTGTTTGCTTTATAAAGTCTGGCAAATTTTGATAATGAACCCTTTAGAGCATATAATACCGAAACCTAATTCCAGGCAGATAAGAAACAGGGTGATGCATTTCAACCTCAGATGCAAGAAATAACCTTTATCACCTAATTTAACAACGTTACTGGGGAAATATGTTAGGAGAATGCAAAATGTTGTTTAAATGATAAAATATGCTGTCTTGGATGGCAAGGATTTTAATTGTCACAATTAGAATCCAGACACACTTCCCGCAGCTCTGACAGACACCACGGAAGCACACGGTGCCCGCCAGAGGTGAGGTGGAGGGTCAGCGTCGGCCTCGCTGCCCCCCGGGAGCTGCCAAACCCCACAGCTGTCTGGCTCCCGTGTTCATCAGCATCGTCGCCTTGTGAAGTATGAATTGGTTCAGATATTAATATTAATCGGCCAACACATTAATATTAATCAGGTAATATATACTTCCCATGACAACAAGAGATAAAGGGAATCTTATTATGTGGCAGCTCAGGGAACACGGAATATCTAAGTGGATTTCCTTGGGACACACCGCACAAAGGAGCCTAAGCCTCTTAGGTTTGTCATCTCCGGGAGAGCAGGGCTGGGGCACTCGGGGCAAAGTCACAGCAGGAAAAGCCTTCGGGCGTGCATTCCTCTGCAGGGGCAGGGGGCTGCTTCCCCGGTGTGTGAGCAGGTTGGTGGGTGCAGGCAGCCCCCACACCCCTTCCCCTCGGAAGGCAGCTGCAGAGCCTTCCCCAGGGGCAGGCAGGCTGCACAGAACCGGCCCCTGACTGCCCAGAAGGAGAGAGCACAGGGAGGCTGCCCTTCGGTAATCACTCATCGGGGCCTGTGGGCGCTGAGGACCCAGGGCGGATAGAGAGACCTCCAAGCTCCCAGTGCTGCAGCAGGATTGATTTTACCACCAGTGTTTTGCAGGAGGGCAGGGAGTCTCAGAGGTGACGCGTCTTGCCCTGGTCCACATTGCTGGCCTGTTTGACTCCATATGCCCTTGTTCTAACATTATGCGACATGCCTGTCGGTGCCTAGGGCCAGAGGGCTGGCTGAGCAGAGGGTCGCAGCAGGTCTCACCCGGCCATCAGTGACGGCACACGGTCTTGGCCGGGGGCTGTCCGCACCAGGGTTGCTGGGGGGCCAGCCTGCTCCTCCTCGTGCCGGATGGCCGTCCTACATGCTCACTGGCAGGCAGCCTCCACAGGCAAAGGCACATCTGAGTGCAATTATCATTTGAAGTACTAATTATTTCACTTGGGTGTCTGTGTCTGAGGATCCTTCAATTTTAGTTTAATTGGAGAAAAATGGTCATCAGTTACTAAACAGTGGGAGGGCGCTCCGTGCTTCCCTGACACGGAGAGAGCCAAGAACCGTGTGAACATATGTGTCCCCCCAGCAGCAGGCAGATGTGCCAGGGAGAGTGTGGTGGGCGGGCCGTGGGCACCCTGCCCCACAGTCCCTGGCATCTGCTGGGAAGGCTTTTGGGCCGAGTTAATTACTTGCCTTTTTATCTTGTCCATTTTGTTCCATTTTCTGCAACAGCATCTGTTGCAAGAAAACCAACTGCAAGAGGAAATGGGATTCATTATTAAAAGGAGAGCTTACGCCCAGCTGGCATAGCTCAGTGGTTGAGTGCTGACCTATTAACCAGGAGGTCATGGTTCAATTCTAGGTCAGGGGATGTGCCGGGGTTGCAGGCTCGATCCCCAGTAGGAGGCGTGCAGGAGGCAGTCGATCAATGACTCTCTCATCATTGATGGTTCTATCTCTCCTTCTCCCTTTCTCTCTCTGAAAAAAAAAAGAGAGCTTATAATGTCCCCTTCACTCCCTCTTGTACTTGATAAAAATCTGAGCTCATGAAATCCTCAGGCCCCCTCGGCATGGCAGGGCGGGTGAGGGGCTGGTGGGTGCATTTACCTGCTGCTACACAGGTGTTGTCCTGCAGGGGAGGCTCAGTCTGAGGGTGTGAGGGTCTCGTGTCCAGGGTCTCACATGAGAACCACAAGACTTTGGTGCCCACATTTATGGAAAACTAAAAAGAATGTTTTATTTTGCTTTGTCTGTTTTATTTCTTTGGTCCCCTATGGGCAACCAGTTAGGAGCCAATGGACAGTTTCAGAGTAGGGTTAGGGAGACTGAGAAGGGGGGCCCCAGGAGGCTGGCTGCTGGTGGAGTGGGGGTGTGGCTCTCTTTGTTGGCAGTCTCTGCCAACTGATGGCCTGGTCCAAGGCTGAGGTGGGTGGCATAAAGAGAAGGGTGGCCCAAGGAGGTGCCAAGTCTGTGACTTTTCCTCAGGGACAGGCCCACAGACCCAGGTAGCCCCAGGAGAAATGAACCAGAGACTCTGAGGAGAAAGTCTGTCCCTGTGCATGGCCTCGTTGGGGACCAGAGCCCCCAGCCAGGGCATCTAGCTTTACAGGTATCTGAAAACACTGAATTCAGTTGTGACCCTCCCTGGACACGTGACAAGCCCCTGCTCAAGAACACAATCCTCCACCCCAGCAGAGGGGCTCAGTGGGCTGGAGCATCACCCGTACACCAAAACATTTGCGGGTTCGAGTCCCAGTCCCCACGTCTCAGGCAGGCCTGCCGCAGAACACCCTGATGCAGGGCCTGTGTCCTACCCCACCCCGATCCCTCTGGTCTGTCTCTGCGCACTGTGGCCACTCACTCATGCCTGCCACCTGGGACCACCCCTAGCCCAGGCGCCAGGCTTCACAGAGGCCCTGGGGCTGCAGGACTCATATGTGCTGTGGACAGACGAAGGGTGAGACCCTCCTGGAGATCCAGTATGCCTGGATCCTGCAGGGATCTGCTGAGTGGGGGACTGGGCTGCCCCTGCCTCCTCTCCTCAGCACTGAACCACCCCACCGTCCCACAGGCCTCTGTGGGTTGACTCAGGGTGGGGACACTCCTTGCTGCCCCCTCCAGCTTCAGCCTAGGCTTTATCTTAACGGCTTCTGGAACTTCTCGGATGCCCTCAGGTGTGTGTGCACCTGTGGGACATCAGCTTCCCCGTTTCATTTCCTGCTCTAGTCTTTCCTTGGCTCACTGCCTTCAGTCCTGGCTGCCCTCCCTGAGCTGTGGTCCCTCTTCTCCTGCTGCACTGCTTCCAGGTTCGCGCAGGTGGCCTGAGGACCGAGGGCCTGAGCTGTGAGACCCCCGCGGCCCCATGACCAGCAGCAGCCTCGATCTCGCTGTCTCTATAAAGGGAAGTCAGAGGCTTTGTGCCCAAAGACGAATGTGTCTCAGGGAGGAAAGGACCACGTGAACCACCTGGCCTGCAGGTGAAGGAGCGCGCAGGAGCCCCAGTCATGTTCAGACAGTAAGAGCCCCAGGGTGCCCAGGTCAGGGCCAGGCCCTATATGTCCCCCTCCCCAGCTGGGACCCCAGCTAGGCTGCATGCAGAAGCAGAACCTCGGGGAAAGAAGACTCTGGTGACGGGGAACCTGAGCTGCTGGAGGGGACAGTACCACAGCTGCTCAGTGGCGCTGGCACCAGACTGCAGGTGGCTTCGAGTGGCTACAGGAGCAGTCCATCCTGTGGAAGTCTTGGCCCCACTTCCCACCAGCTGTGGGGCTTGGCCAGTTCCAGAGCTGCTCTAGTCCTGCATCTCCTCACGTGGACGATGGGGCTGACGTTGGGGACTGTGGAGACGGCTACCCGAGCTCACCTGCAGGGGGGAGGCGGGATGCCTGCAGCTGGTAGGTGCCTGGGCATATTTAGATGTTCAAAGTCCGAATGCTGAGTATCAGGCAGTGGGACGACTTGGATCTAAAAACCCACCAGGTCCAAAGAACTGCACTGGGTGAGGGGAGGGGTCTGCATTCCCCTTGGTGCTCAACGGGAGGGGGCCCTGGACAGTTCTGTCCACCACCCTTGCTCACATGCTCTCGTTGCCCATCCCGAGGAAAGCGGCAGCCCCCACCCACGGACCACGCTTCCTCCCACGGAACCCGTCAGGAGTGTGACTCTGCAGCTGAACCCAGCAGGCAGACAGACGTGCGGGCCGCGACCAGCCTTCGAGCCGCCAGCTCCGTCTCTACCAAAAGCCATGCCCCTCCCATGCAGGTGAAACAAGCTCAAAGCCTAAAAGGCTTCCTTAGAATTGTTTTTGTCCTGAAATTTCCATTCACATCAAAGGAAATATATGACAATATGTACAGTATAAAGAATAAGAACACCCCCCCGGTATTCACCACCCAGTTTAAGAAACAATTTTATCAGTATCAGCAAACTCCCTCTGCCCCTCAGACATCCTCCCCCTCCCCAGCCGCTGCACTGAATTCGGTGGTTATCACTCCTTTGTCTTTTTCAATGTCTTTTTTTTTTTTTTTTTTGCATGTGCGTATACCCCTAAGCAACTTATCATTTATTTTTGCGAGGTAGCTTGGAATTGGCCACAGTGGGAGTATTTACACCACAGAAGCTGACAAACGGTACAAGCCAGGGCTTTGCTTGTTGGTTGGTCCCTTGCCCCAGAGCACATTTACTAGCATGCGACCGGCTGTAGGCCACCTCCCAGGGATGGCATCACCTTCGGGGAGAAGAGGTCAGATCTCTGATTTAAAGATGCCGCTGTGAGCTGGGAATGCAGATCTGGGCAGGACGCTCACAGCATCTGCTACATCGACTTACAGAAAGGTCCAGACTAGAAGTGACCCCACAAATCTGTCCCCTCATTTTTCCCCCCCTGTGGCTCACAGTATTTACAGGTCACTCCCTGAAGTCAAACACATGCTTACCAGAGCTCTTCCCAACCTGAAATTATTTATGACTTGGCATTCAGGGAGGAAAAGCAATTTTCTCAGAATGTCTGATGTCATGATATATAGTCCGTTCAACATGCACGTGCCCAAGCAGATTGCTCGGCAGGTCTGCCCCTCCATTACTATTACCCTGAATTAACAAAGGATGCTAACTCAAGCAGCAGCCCAAGAAAATGTCTAGAGCATCTTCTGGAAAAATACACACCTTGGAAGGAATTACAGAATGCACCAGCTCTATTTGGCCAGATCATTGATTTCTAGGACTCTTTTGTTAAGTGATGCTGGAGTGAAGTCCAGCCTCCTGGCCCGTGGAGCCGCCCTCCCAGCACTCCTGGCTGCATCGCTGTGGACAGGTCACATGCCCTGCCTGAACGTCCCTAAGGACCACGCTGCCTTTGTCCACACATTTCTTTGTGATACACTCAAAGAACATGCCCATCGACAGGCGAATGGGTAAACGAACAGTGGATATCCGTACAGTGGAATGCTGCTGTCTATAAAAAGAGACCAACTAACAATATACACAACACGGAAGAAAGCTCACAAACATTAGGCTGAGCAAAATAAGCCATCCTGTACCTCCTGTGGGGTCTCTTATATAAATTCCACAACAAGCAAAACTAATCTCTGGCCACGAAATGAGATCTGTGGTTGCTGGGGTGGGGCATGGTGGAGGGGGTTTGAGTGAGCAGGGACACCAGAGGATGTTCTGGGGTAAGGGAGATGTTGTATATCTGGATTAGGATGATGGTATATGTTTTCTTTTTATTTTGTTAATCTTCATCGGAGGATATCTTTTCCATTGATTTTTAGAGAGAGTGGAAGGGAGGGAGAGAGAGAAAGAGAGAGAGAGAAACATTGATGTGAGAGAGACACATGGATTGGTTGCCTCCTGCACATGCCCTGACTGGGGCCAGAGATCGAATCTGCAACCCAGGTATGTGCCCTTGACTGGGAATCGACCCCTCAGCCCCTCGGTGAACGGGTCAATGCTGTAACCACTGAGCAACACCAGCCAGGGCAGATGATGGTATACATTTGTCCAAGCTCATAATGAATGTGCTCTCTTGTATATGAATCATACCTCAAGTAAACTGGTAAAAAGTTGTGAGAACATATTCTAGAACTCTCAAGTGCCATGTTAAAAAAAAAATGTGATTTTTGTTTTGCCGAGATCTTGCCTGTATCTCAGAAACAAAATGGCAATGCCTAGAAGGAAAAAGCTTTCATAAAACTGACAGAAAGAAGTGAATTCAATAACATCAACTTCAGTCCATTTCCAATGATCCTTGAGTAAGCTGAGCAATTTGGAAAAACTGACCCCTCACAAAGTAAGCCTGCGGCACTCCTAGTCACGCGTGGGGTAGGGCCAGGTGAGGCGGTGCTGGGAGCCAGAGGCGAAGGCTGCAGGGAGGCTGGGGTCACATGAAATTGTGGGGGTGACTGGGTGCAGTGGCCGCCGTGGAGACACAGTGAGTGACACAGCTCACAGCCGAGCTTCCCTCCAACAGCTCTCGGCTGCTGAGAGTCGCCTCGCCCAAGGTCACATCTTGCTCCCAGGGGCTACCTGCATCCAGCGACTGGCTGATGTGAAGCATAAAAATTCGGGCCCTTGCATCAGTCCTGGACTGCTCTGCAGGGCCATCTCAGCTCAGAGCGCCACGTGGGACTGGCTGGCTACAGCAAGCCGGACCTCCCTCTGCCCACTCTTGCTTCCTTCCCTCCCCCCCCAGGTGCTGATCCAAGGGAACCCATTCACTCCCTCCACTGCCTCAGATCCTCCTCCTCAGGAATCTAACGCTGGGTGCCAGTGGCCCGAGAGAGCAGATCCAAGATGCAATGTTAGTGCTGAATCACCTGGTGACCAGCCAGCAGCAGGGACCCCAGACTGGTGGTAGGTGGGGCACACATAGCCCCTGGCAGGAGATGGCATAGCGGTGGAAGGCAACACTGGTGCGTGTAAACATGTGTCAGAAGTCTGTGAAATACGCGGCAAGCAGTAATCTAGAGACAACGGAATTGGTTGGCTATTGCTTCTTTGGCAGCCTATAAAGAGACTCCTCTTCCGCAGCAAGAGGACCACTCCCAGTTGCAGAAGGTTCATTCTCAGCAATGTCAGGGAACAGGGCCCTGAGAAATAGGATGGGGACACCCGGACTGACGCATGCGAAGAGGGGAACCTATATCCCAAGAGGTGTGTGACCCAGAAACAGGTCCTGGCAGGAGCCAGGCACGTACACGGAACTTGACTTGAGGGCGCTAAGAGAGCAGAACCTAGAGTTGGATGAGTAAGAAAAATCCACAGGGGAGCGTTCTCCTGGGACAGAGGAGTGAATGGCACAGCAAGGCCCCCAGGTGACGATGCTGACACGCTGCTAGGAAGGCTCTTGGACATGCGGAGGGGGCTGTGGCCCACACTCAGTGAAGCAGAGGTGAGGGAACTGCGTGCAGGACATTGAGGCTCACAGAGGCGACCGTGCTGGAGACCCAGGAGGCTGGGCACCACGACACGGCTGTGCCCTGTGGGAGGGCGCAGGTGGGAAGGGGGGGAGGAGAGATTTTCTGCTTCCACAACGCCTGGGATGGGGTTAAGCTTTCTCTGCTCGTCTGCTCCTGGTGGGAGTGGGGAGAGTCCGCTCGGGCTGGTAACAGGCACGCCTGGGAGTGAGCTGGGGACGAGGTTAGGTGATTGGGACCCAGTTAAAATGAGACTCTAAATCTCCGTGAACTTATATTTTCCTTGACGTCTCTCTCTGCAGATGGAAATGGAGCGAAGAGAGTCCAGGCCAACCCTGTAACTTTAAGTGGTAAAGGGATTTCGGAAGAGGGGCAGGGTTGGGGTGGGGAGCTGGGCCTGGTCTCCTTGGATACTGCCCACATCAGGGAGCCCTTCTAGAAGGCAGGGGCAGGATTCTCACAGCCTTAACTAATCCTGGCAATTCCCTCTCCTCCCACTGTCTCCCTCTCCAGCCAGGGAGGGGTCTGTGCACCGGGCTAAAGAATTTGCACCCCAACCCTCCAGATGCCAAAGACAACTGATATTTACATCAGAATAATAGCACAAGCCCCTCACTAGCTTTCCGATTCACTTGGAGACCACTATGCTCTGCTTCTGGGAGACTGCAGCTTTGAAGTAATAAGGGAATGTGTTCGCTCTACTACAGCCAACTGGTTTGTGGCATTTTGCTGAAAGCCCAGGGCTGGGAGCTCGGAATGATCACAGACTCTTTACAAAGGTCGGCAAGGGTTCTCCTGCTCCTGCTCCTGTTCCATTTTCCCAATTGATGACTCGGGGAAGGGCAGAGGTCAAATGCTGCAAACATTTTCCAAACGTATATTTTCAGGGCCTTTTAACGTGGCCAGTCCATGACCCCATCCTCTCACACAGGCTGGTGGCGTCCGGGGGACACGAAGCCCCCACATCAGCCCTGGGGAATTGTGAGCAGTCAGAGAAACTGATGGATTTATCTAGCAGGATGTTCTCTAGCCGCGTGTCATATCCTCATCAAGAGCGGGAAAGGGTAATTGGATTTAAATGTCAAGATGTCCCCAGTGTGAGGTGGAAGGCACACATCTCTTTTCTCAGCTACAGGTTTTTTTGGTGTGGTTTTTTTTTAAGTCTCATAATGAAAACTGCAACCACTTGTTGCAGAAGATGACAGGAGTAAAATTCTCCAGGACTTAGAGATAAATGCTGTCACAGCCTGGGGGCCAGGCGCGTGGCTATCAAATGCAGAGGCCGAGTGACAAGTGGTTGGGACAAGTGGTCGGGACTAGCGAGAAGCCCAGGATTAGGCAGGAGGACTCAGCTGGGCAGAGAACAAACTGGGGGAGGCCCAGAGGGAGCCCAAGGGAAGAGCTGGTTACACCACCTGTCCTCAGAGAGTGTGACAAATCCAGGGGACATTTCCCTCTTGAATTCTGTCCTGTGGCCATTTTCTGGATTTTGAAAAGCTGACTGTTAGAACAGAACAGGATGGGGAGGTGAGCTGTCTCCCCAGTTTGTCTCAGCTCTGATCACAGCCACGATGAACCTTTATTTCTGGTCCATTGCCAGTGCTGGGGACTTTCTTTCATGTATGTTGTGGACTCTATCTCACATGGCCACAGCCCCCCAACCTCTTCAGTATGAGAGAGAGGAAGCAGTGGCGTGGCCAGTGTGTCTGCTGAGTCTGGACAGGACATTTTCCACAGACCCAAGGACATGAGTCCCCCTGCAGTGCCCCAGGTCCCCAGAGCTGCCCCCACGCTCTTCTGCCAAGTAAGGGTTCACCCCAGTTGGCCCAGCAGGTGCTGGACTATGCAGCCAGTCTGAGCTCAAGGAAACTGCCCGAGTGCCTCGAAGGGGTCCTCAGAGGGATCCCTTCTCTGTAAAAGTGAGGTCTGCTCCCTGGAGATGGCAGTGCCAGGTTAAAGCCCAGCCAGGTGCAAATCATAGGCAGGGGAGGGGGAGGCGTAGGCAGGCTGGCGAGCAGTTAGGCCAGAACTCACCAGGAAGCCCCTCTAAATGCCCTTGGGAAACCCCCCATTCTGAACAGGAGGGTCTGGGAGAGTCCGGTGGGATCCTGAACCTCGTCCAAGGTTGAGAGCTCTGGTTGACTAAGGCCCCCTCCTCCCCGACCTGCAGGCTCACAGTTGACGAAGAAAGGCAGGGGCCCAGGAGCTGGGGTGCAGTGGGGAACGCAGGGGGTGGCTTTGGGAGGCACCGGGAAGGTGTGCAGGCCCCAGGTCAGCACTGAGCCCATGGCCAATTCTTCCCTCCCAATTTCCAAACGCACCTGGCCTCAGACGCTCTCTTGTCAGTCCTGCAGCCTCTCTCCTTGCCCTTCTGGGGCCCAATTCCCAGTTCAGTGGGCATAGTGGATAGTGACAAGAATGCCAGCCAGTCATCCAGCCTGGGGGCAGTTTGGGTGCTGCTGGGCTCCCCAAACCCAGTGGAGCACAGGCTCTGGCAGGAATTCCACAGGCTGCCTCCATCCAGGCGACCTCCAAGACTGTCCCCAGGCTGAGAGTCCATGACTGGAGGCAAGAGGCTGAGGGCAGGGGTTGGATTCCCAGGCACCCCTGGTGTCTGTCTCAGTCACCAAATTCTTGGCTTTGCTGGGCTGAGGCCTCTGCAGCCCCTCAAAAGGGGACAGTCCTGTTTGTCGGTGGTGGGATGGTGCCTTTGAAAACGTGCATCCTTAACTAGAAACAGGTGGAGTGGACACCTTGTTCCATTCTCAGGTGTGAGCAATGCTTCTGGAGGAAGGCAGAGTATGATTTTCTGTGACTGCTGTAGAGAGCTGTGTGGTGTGTGTGTGTGTGTGTGTGAGAGAGAGAGAGAGGGAGAGAGAGGGAGAGAGAGGTGGGGGGGGAGAGGAGGCACTAGGACACACCCTCTGGCTGCGGTGGGCTGGGGAGTCAGGAGGGAAGCACTTGGCTGCGGGCAGGCATGTCCCCTCTCACATCCAGTTCTCACACTGCCAGGGGCACATCTGCTCCTCTCCTTTATCATCTGAGAATCCTCTTCTCCAGCTCAATTGCTCCCTCTGTGTGAGGCATCTGGAGCCTGTCTGGGTGTGCCCCTTAGCTCCCTGCTGGGAAGCAAGCTTGGCCACTGTGGCAGGAGGCTGTGTGCCAGTGGGGGAGGGGCCAGGAGCGGTCCCTGCCCACTTCCATCTTTGCTCAGCCAGGCTGTTTCAGGCATTGTCTTGGTCTCTGCCAATAGTTGGGGCTTTCTGATCAAAAGCCAGGCTTGGCACTGCTGCCTGCCAGCAAGCTGGTGCCTTTAAAGGCTGCCTCCTGACATTTGCTACAGCCTCTGGCCTTGCTTGGGCCATGGCGTGGAGGACCCTCGGACAGAGAGCCCATTCACCCTCTGCTCAGCTCGACGATGAGTGGGGCGGGGGATGTTCCTGGGACCAAATGGGAAGGATGCATGATTGTCAATGGGACCTCACCCTGCATGATCTTTGCCTGTTCCCCCAACCCAGGCAGGGAGGGCACAGAAGATAAGCCAGCTCCCAGGGTGGTTTGCTGCACAAGGTGGCAGAGACAGGTGAGGACAAGCTTGGGGCAGCTCTGAGAGCAGGAAGGTGGGTCCCCACTGCCAACAGACTCTGCTGCTGGTGCCACTCCTGACCTGGGCACTGACTGCTCTCCTGCACTTGGGGTGACAATGAAAGGGCCTGCTCCTGGAAGTTAGCAGCCTAGGGTCTGGCCTGGCTAGCCACCTCCCACCCCTGCATCTCCACCCCATTTGTGTCATGCCACGTGGGTCCCTGTCACTGTCTACTCTTAGGAGAACCCACAGGGTCAGCCACTGAAGTCTCTGCAGCAGGTGTGGGGAGGGGCCCTGGAAAGTGCTCCCAGGTGTCTGTGTGACACAGGAAGCTCTCGTGTTACGTGTTCTTTTGGAGCTGAAGCTGGGGCCAGCATTAACTGTCTGTTCTACTCCGTCTAATGCAGAGGCTGTGGGATGAATACAAGAAATAACGGCACAGATTAAACGTGACAGGAGAAGGGAAAACAAGTGAGGGCGTGTGGATGGATCCAGAAGTAAGGCTGAAAGTGGATTTCACGGAGACGGGTTCTCATGGGAATGAATGGGCTGTGGAACAACAAAGTGTACAACTGGTCTTGGTCCTCAAGTTCCTGGCACAGAGCTTCAAAACCCTTGGCATTTCCTGAGCGACCAGTGTCTTTGTTACGCTACTGAGGTGAAGGTTCCAAGACAGTTTCAGGATGGCGGCTGGGGCCCAGGAAGGTCAACAACCTGGCCAGAGGGTTGGAACTTTCAGACCTGACCGAGGAGGTGAGAGGGGCTGGGGATTCGGTCCCACCCGTGATTAATGGAACATGCCCTGTAGCCTCCATAGCAGCTCTGGACAGAGACTCAGGAGAGCTCCTGGCTGAGCACTGATGTGCTGGGGAGGGACATGCCCTGACTCCTTGGGCGAAGGACATGGACGCCCTGCGTTCAGAGCCCTCCTGGACCTTGACCTACATGTCCCTTTATGATGAAATTGTGATTGTAAATATGGCACTTTCCTAGGTTTTGTGTCTTTCTAGTGTATTGTCAAGCTCAAGGGGGTCATGGCATGCCCTGAATTTGTAGCTTGCTGGACATCGGTGTGGGTGGTGTCTGTAGTGAGCTCACTTGGAGGACTCTGCCCTTCACTGCGGGGCAGATGCATCTCCAGGTGTTGGCGTCAGAATTATATTGTAGTGCAGGCCAGCCGGGGAGGAACAGCACGGGGCCAGGCGGGAGCTTCCTAACAGCCAATGCAGAGCAAGGATTCTCAGTCTGAGGATTAGACAGAGGGTCTCCTGTGTGCTTCACCTCATCTTTAAAGGGCAATCACTAGCCTCTGGAGCCTGCTTTTCAGACTCTTCAAGGAAGGAGGCAGCATCCCAGCAGAGCACATCCAGCTCTCAGCTGAACTCATAGAGCCGGGTCAGTGCGCTGGCAGACCTGGTGGGGTTGAAGGGGAGGCTCAGCTGTCCCGGCATGTGGGTAAGGGCCCCCCTACCCTGCACCCCAATCTCTGCTAAGTGATCGAGGTGCTGAGATGGCTCTCCTGTTTCCCCGAGGCTGTGAGCTACTCCTGGTGGAAACGGGGGGTGGGGTGGGGGGGGAGGTGTCTTGGGCAGCCCACAGGGAGAACAGCTGATCCTCACACCTCCCCTCTGCCCAGGCTCTTCTTGGGCAAACCAGAGAATCGGCTGCCCCTCCCGCACAGGGCTGGAGCTCCACGGGAAGAACTCGAACCTTGTCTCCAATCCTTGTTTACATACAGGTGGACACACAAAGACACATCCAATGAACTAAAGGGAGTGGCAGCAAATGCCAGACCCTGGGGAGTGGGGTGGGCAATGGTGTGTCCAAAGGAAAAAGACCACATGTCTTCCCAGACCACATGCCCTGACCAGCAAGATTCCCATATTTTCTCATTTAGTTCTCACGATACCCTCTGAGGAAGGCTCTATAATTAACATTACATCAACATAACTAGTCTCAGTGAGAAGTTTCTTCCAAAAGATCTCCCTGCTCCATCCTTGCCCCACCCCAACCGTTTCTCCAGTAGCCAGAGTGTTGCTTTTACCCAGTAACTACCCTCACGAAAGCACCTTGGACACCCCACCTGTGGTAGGCAGCCTCCCATGGCGCCCAGTGGCCCCACCACCTGATCACTTCCCCTTGCCCTGCAATCCTGTCTCCCTGAGGTGGGCTGACCCCAGAGACTAGCTTTGCACACAAAGGACAAGTTAACACCATGGGATGTCACTTCTGAGAGTAAGTCACAACAACACTGAGGCTTCTGCTTTGCTTGCCCTCTCTCCTACTTGCTCTGTCGGCAGCCAGCTCCCCGATGTGAGCCGTCCTATGGAAAGGACTGCACAGCAGGAACCCAGGGAGTTCTCTGGCCAACAGCCATCTGGCTGAGCTTGGAAACAGTTCCGCCCTCAGTTTAACCTTCAGATGATTGTGGCCTGTTTCCCTCTGAGTTTCTGCTGGATTTCCCTCTAAGTTCCACTGGCGACTGAGGCCTGGAGCTCTTGGCATGCCCAGATGGCAGGGTGTTCTGGTACAAAATGGGGTGGGCCCACCTTCCCTCCTGGATGCCAGCAGAGCAGCCCCCTGTGCCAGAATGCTCCGTAAGCATTTGGTAAGATGCTCTCTCTGTCTGTACCCAGCCCCTGCCATGGAACTTGGATGTGGTCCACAGAGGGGGGGGCCAGAGGACGGACTAGAGCAGCTAACACCATGCTTGTGTGAGCTCGCCTCCATCCTGAGTCTCAAGGCTCCCTTACCGGGGCAAGACTGCCTGTGGTGCATTCTCTCCCTAGGGGGGCCCAGGTTCTCTCGACCCCAGCTCAGTTTCCCAGAGAGCTGGAAGGGGTGGGGTCTGCCTCTCTCCCTTTTTCCCTCTCTCCCTCCCTCCCTTGCTCTGGGCTCCCCTGCACCTCTCTTCCCAGTGGACTGTGAGCCTCAGAGCACAGGTGCCCCCAGCCAGCTCAGGATGGCAGAGGAGAGGCTGGGAGGCCAATCAAGCCAAACCCAGGATCAGGGGCCACGCTAGGAGCTCTCTCCTAGCTGCCTGAGTCTGCAGGCGTGGTGATGGAGGTTCAGCCCAAATATGCCCCTTCTTTGTCTGGCACCATCCCCACACACCTTCTATGAACCTGGCAGCTGCCCCAAAGGACATCCTTGCTGAACTTGTGACATGTAGTCTTGGGAAAAGCCAAGGGGAGAAGCAGGTGTTACCCAGAAAGCCGAAGGCACCACCTCCAAAGCAGCCTCTACATGCAACCAGACTGAGGCCATGGACGCCACCCCTCGGCCAGGCCTGAGCCTGGAGAGAATTCTGAACTACATGGGAATGTGTCAATTATCCTGAATTTGTTGAGGAAATCACGGGTTGGGCTGAATTTACCTGAAAGAGTAGCTAAGTAGTCTGACACAAGGCAGGCCGGAGGTCTAGAAGACAACTAAAATCTGTTCGGGAAATATAGACAGTTCTGCCTTTTAGGCCAGAATCTGTGGACTGTCACAGGTGTGGCTGGGAACCTGCCACGGAGCTAAGGCGCTTGCTGGAGCCCCCTCTGCTTACAGCAGCCCTGCCCTTGGCCCTCTGGGGAGAGCACCCCTGCAGGGATCCCTCTGTGCCCCACCCACAGGCCATGTGGCCTGGCTGGGTTCGGGGCTCAGCAAGGCAGTGGGGGCCCGGGACAGAGGGGCTTGGGAAGGGAGGGGACGGGCTTTGTGTGACCCCGCACACCGCGGGCCTGGAATGCAGCCACTGGCCGCTGCAGAGGGAGCTTCCCCGGGGGAGCAGCTGCACTTGGCACCTGGTCACGGTAATTACCGCTGAACTTTAAAAACTAACGCAGCAAAACCGCAAATATTTAACATGTGTTCCTCCTCCCGGGGGGCTCGGAGCAAACGGGAGCAAATGGCTAGATTCACAACATGAACTCCCGAGCCTGCTCACAAAGCGGATTAATAAAGAAGCCAGCCACGGCTAGATGCGCAACCCACAGCAAGCAGCATCCCCAGCACCCCCGCACTGCCGGGTGCCGTGCCTCCTCGGGGCAGGGGACCGGTCAGCTACAGTCACTCAGCTCCCCCAAGGCACACACATGTGCACAGACACTCATGTGCATGAATGCACATGTCCACAGGCTTGTAGGAGCCTGGACACACATACCGCATACGCAGGCTCAGGCCTACCCCGCAGTCCCGGGCACCATGGGGCAGGGACTTCCCAGGCAGTGCTGCCGGCTGCCGTGGGAGCCTGGTCCAGCCTCCTGGGTCAGCATGAGGTTATGGCTCGTCCATGCCTTTCTATCCCAAGCTCTACAGATGGAGGACCAGGAGGGGATGTCAGTGGAACCAGGTTGCTCCCCGGGAGGGCAGGCTCAGCCTCAGAGCAAGAAAACTTGTGGTTCTGAAGAAAGGAAAGTAGTGTGAGAGGATCAGGACTTGTGGGCCCATCTGGTCACAGGGCCACCAGTGGCTCCTGAAAGATTCTGGATGAAGCACATCGTCCCAGCACCTGCATGTGTTGGGAGGGGACCTGCCAGGTCAGGAGCAATCAGGGACCGTGGCCAGGCCAGGGTGCTGGTGGGCCGTGGGAGCAGCAGCCCTGAGGCCAGGCAGATGGAGGGCCCTGAGAGCCAGGCCTGTCACATTTCCCTCCCACTATCTCTGCTCACAACCCTCGGCCCACATCTCTCTGGCCCTTGCCAGGCAAGCTCCCTCCTCTGCGGCAGTCGGTCAAGAAGCAAACCCAGACCTGCCCTTGCCAAGTCTGGGGCTCGGCACTGCTGCTGAGAGGCACACGTGATGGCTGCTCCCGGGAAGTGGACCCAGCCTGTTTCCCACCTAGAAGGAGCTCTAGGGCTCTCACCCCCGCCCCCGGCTGAGGCCTCACATTTAAGTGGTCCAATGCCAGTACCCAGTGTGGCCAGTCCCATGAGAGCCTGTGTGTGACTTACTCTGTCCCCTGCCCTACCGGCCACCCCATCTTGCATTCTAGGCAGGAGAACGGCCATCTAAGGAGATCAGTGGCCCCAGGCCCCTCTTTCAGGTCCATGGAGGCCTCAGGGCAGAGCTGGGTTAACTTCAGCTCCTAGCCAACCTTGCAGATCCAGAAAGGGAAGAAGAGGGAAAGTGAAGGGAACCCCACCCCTTGTGAGCAAGGACCTTGATGCCCCATCCTGATAGCAGCTCTCTGGGCTCACAGGGATAAAACCACCGCAGACGACAGCCCTAATAGGCCCCATTCTTGGTGTTTCGAGCCAGCAAGTCCAGCTGAACCCAGGCCACTGACTGAGCCTCCCAAAAGCATCCACTATGGTTGGATGAGGGGACACGAAGGGACAGGGAACGCCGGAGCCAGAGGCAAGGGGTCACCCACAGATGAATGCCCCAGCCTGACTCTTCCAGCTCCCCTCACACCCCAACCCTCCCTCCTCATGCCTCTCTCCCGAGAGCCCCGAAGTCCCAGGTGGGAGGGAGAGCGGAGGGAGGAATCCGGTCTCCCATGCGTGTGGCCTTTGGAAAGGATGACAAGGTCACCCCTTTCTACTAATGAGGCAGCCGAGGCTCCTGTAGGCAAGCAGAGCTATGTGGGGAAGAGCGGCTTCGGCTTCAAGATCCCACGCAGGGCCCGGCAGGGAGCCTGGGCTGGCGCAGTGACCAAAGGATGTGGCAGTTGGCTTTTAATTTTCACCTTTTGCAAACTTCATTACCAGGAATTTCAGGTTTGAAGGATTAGGAGTTGAGGCTCAGCTCTCAGGGTGAGGGTATGGAAGGAGCCCAGATGGCGAGCCCAGATGGCGGTGGGCAGACAAACTCAGGAGGAAGATGCCCTGGGGGGTGCCCTGGGGCTGTGTGTGGGGGTCAGCCTGGAGCCAAAGGAGATGGCCTTCCAGGCCTGGGACCTCCTGGCCCCATTCAAGTCTCTGTGACACACAGAGCTGTAGATGTGGAGACCCAGGGGTGTCCCCTCAATTGCACAAGGCCACACAGCTCCCCAATACACCCACACAGTGTGACCTACCTGCACACGCACACTTGTGGCCCTCATGACAACACCAGCCCCACCCCACACTCAGGTGCACATGCACAGCTGAGCTCAATGGCTCCCTGGAACTCCAGGCAATCCTCTACCTGCCCTGTCTCCCCATCACTTGCCTGGTCCTTCCTCCAGGGATCTGCCTTAAAGCAGCCACAGGCTGGCTCTGCTCCAGCCCAGCCCCTCAATGGGGTCTAACAGGGTATGGTCTGTCCCTCTGGGCTCCCTGGAATGGCCCCAAGTCAGTCCTCCCCAGCCCTGCCACTGCCTCACTCAGAATCAAGCCTCTTTGCAACCTGGCCCAGAAGCCCTTTCGGGAGCTTGCTGGGCCTGCCATCTGCAGCAGGCCCTCCTGGCTGGCCCTTTCATGACCCAGGGGCTTGCAGGGTGGAGGGGAAGGAACGAGAGGTGGGCCAGGGATGGGGGGAGGGGGACAAGCCCAGGATGGGCAAGCCTGGCCTGGCCTCCCCCTCTCTCCAGAGCCGTCCCTAGCAGATGGGGCCCACCCAGGGGCATTATCTGGGCTCAGCTCCTGCACACAGTGGGGGACAGATATCCTCCAGCTGCAGGCCCACATTTTAAGGTGTCTTCAATTATTCATGGGGACTTGGAAGAGCTGCTGCCTGCCCAGAGCAACCCTGTAGCCACACTTTGCAGAGGCTGCTTGAGCTCCTCTGGCTGTGCCCCAGAGGGGCCATGTGTGTTCTCATCTAGGATGGGAGGACCACTGGGGGAGGCGAGAGCCCCCCGCCCCTACACTGTACCTGACCCCATGGGGGGGCCTAGCTTAGGACCTTTCCCTTCTTCTGAGAGGCTTCACAGGGCCAGAGGCCCCAAGCCTGGGGTGAAGATACTGCCTGCGGTCAGGGTCTGGCCAGGGAGTCTGGGGTAGGGTTTGGGTTTGAAGGGAAGGAATCAGCTCAGGGCCTGGATGGCTGGTAACCAGTAGAGTCTGGTCAAGGGCATGTGGCCAGAGACCAGGGTCGCTGAAAGCCTGAAGCAAGCAAGAGCAGCTGGCCTCACCCAGGGCCTGGTACTGACTGCTGTGAGCCCTGTGTGGGGCTAAGGACACCGAGGAGGCAGGCACAGCGTTCTTTAGGATGTACCTGTCAGCGCCTGGGATGTGAGACCTATGTCAGGGAGCAAGCACACACAGGCTACTTCTGTCCCCTTCCCTCCCCTCCCACCAGCACCTGCTTCCCCCTCCTCACCCTCAGCCCCTGTGCTTTGGATGAGGTGACACCATATACACCAGCCGGGGCATGTGATTCAGCTGGACCAACTAGCTCGGTCCATCCCTCAGCCACAGGAACTGGTCATGAAGGGTCAGGTGACAAAGCTTAGGCTGATGATGGAGGCCTGGAGATGCCAGGGCTGCCCCTAGAGGAAAGGCTGCCTGGGAGTGAAGGCCATCAGGGGAAGCTGAGTGTGATGGCACCGAGACAGCCTGGGTACAGCCCTGTCTGACGCTGTCCCTTTCAACAGAAATGTTCCTGTCAACCCAGGACCTTTCTTTCAGGAAGGGGACAATGGGTGGAGACAGGGCTCCAACCACCATGCTTCCCTTCCAGGCAATGGCCCAGGGTGAATGACAGTGGATGGCCCGGATAGGGCATCCTGCAGGCACCCCTCTCCTAGAGAGAACTCAGGAGCAGCCAAGGGGACTATAGTCTCTGGCTTGCACAGTGACACCCTGACGACAAACACAGGCACCCAACACACACCTTCATGCAGACACACATGTGCACGCGCAGAGAGACACATGTTCACAAAGACATGCACTCCCGTACACCTGTGTGTTCACACTCACACGGATACTCAGAGATAGGCACACATGTGCACACAGTCACACATACACACACACAGACAGACATGCATATTCTCAAACAGTCACATACACACACTTGCAGATGAGCCCTCATGCCCAAAGCCAGGCATCCCCCCTCCTGCTCACACCCATAGGCACACGGGTTCTCATGAGCCCAGGCCGTGTGCACTCTCCCACTAGACTGCACACTCATGTGTGCTTGGAGTGGAAACAGGGCCTGAGCACGCACCCTCGGCGCGGTGCGGGGCAGAGTCCGCTGCCGCCTCTTGCCTCCAGCAGGCCTCGGAGAGCAGCCTGAGGAGCGCAGGAAGGGTGACCACCAGGTGAAAATGATTAGCTGTCGCTCAGCACTTGATTGATGCGGTTTGCTCTTGGCAAAGGGCTGACACGTTATTGATCCACTTAGTGTACTCATACCAGCAACCCCAAAGCCTGAGCCAGCACCAGCTGAAGAACATAAGGAGCAGGGGAGGAAGGGAAGGGCCACGTCAGTGTGAGGGGTGGGTGCTGCGGGAAACAGCAGCTTCCCCTCGGAAATCGCAGCTGTGCGGCCACAGCCCTTCCAGGCTTGTGTTCCTAGTTTTGAACGCCCAGCCAGGTTGGACAGGGGAAGGGGTATGACCAGGGAACAGGGGGTCAGAGACCACAGAAACACTGGTCATCAGAGCTACAAAAAATTTTAAAAATCAGCATTTGGACTCTTTTCTTGAAGCTGTTATTAAGCTTTATCTGTTTCCTGATAGAATTTAGTCCTCAGTGGGTGCTACGGCTTTAGTCTATCAATAAACCCTTCCTGACTTCCCTCTCACATCCTTCTTATAGTATATTTGCCTATCCATCCGTCTGTCTGTCCATCCATCCACCCACTCATCTGTCCCTCCACCCATTGCCCATCCATCCATCCATCCATCCATCCATCCATCCATCCATCCATCCATCCATCCATCCAACCAACCAACCAACCAACCAACCAACCAACCAACCAACCATCTGCTTGTCCCTCCCTTCCTTTCTTCCACTCAATAGACATTAAGTACCCAGCGTGATCCTGGCTTCCATTATGCTTACAGGAGGCGGGGAGGTGGCTAGAAGTAAACAGGTAGGAACAGATCTGGGCCCTGTCCGTAGGGGTGGCCAGTCTCAAAGGACCAGAAGGACGGAGGACTGAGGGCAGATTAGTACCTTGTGAGCTGGCTCAGGGCGCCCTCTGCTGGTGGCAAAGCAAACGCACACTTCTAAAGTCAACACTGGCTCTAGAGACCTTGGAACTGGGCTTGCAGGGGTGGCCATGGGGCTCCAAGAAGGGGGCCTCAGAGACCATCAGCCCTCCTGTCAGGCCCTCCCACCTCCCACAAAGGTTTCATTCATGGATATGTGAACTATGGGTTTCCTGTTGCTACAGACCAGGCATATCTGGGACAAACAGCCTTGAGCCTGGGTGTAGTGACAGGTGCAGGCCAAGTACAGGTAGACCATTTTGGTCAGACCAAGCTTTGGGCACCCTGGCTTGGGCCAGGTCGGACCACCATTCATCTTTGCATCCAGGCTGGGCCAGAGCACAGTGTTGGCCACTGATGCTTTCAGCAACGACAGGCATGGCCATCTTTGACAGGGACTCCCCAACTGGCCCCAGCTCCCACGCTAGGTTGGCCCCTGCAGGGAGAAAGGAGCCAAGGGGTGACATTTAGGATAAGCAAGCAAGTTCTTGCTTCTGGAAACTCCTGCACTGCACACCAGCTCCCTGTGTCTCCTGTGTCCTTATGGCTTTGAAGTGAAGAAGTCACCTACCCCTCCTCAGTGTGAGGTGCTGAGGTCACTGTGGGAGCCAGAGGGTTAAAGCAGGGAAAAGAGCTGCCCCTCTGCAGTGAGTAGATGCCAGGCTTGGCAGAGGAGCTTTGGCTGGGCGTGACTTTGGCTGGTGAAGGGTGGCCAATAGGGTAGAGTGGTATGTGTGTGAAATCTGAGTGAATATGTAGTGTGTATGATATGTGGTATGTGTTACGTGTGTTGGATGTCTGTGTGTGTGTGTGTGCGTAACACAGGGACTAGACAGTCCCTCTCTAAGGTACTGGGAACCTTGGGTCCTTCTCTCACCTCTGATAGCAGGTTCTCTAGTTGGGAAGGCCTGGCGGGGGTTCTGTGGCTCAGAGGGGTCAACTCCCAGCCTAGGCAGGAGGGAGACATGAGGCCCATGGAGCAAAGGAACAGTGCAGAAGCCCTTACAGTGGGGAAGCCAGAGCCCAGGCGTCTCCTCTGGGACCCGCCACCTTCCTATCAGCACCCGGCAACTGTGGCTGCAGCTGCGGCCCCGTCACACAGGCTGGCTGGAGAGCTGCTTAGAGTCCAGGCTTGCTGCGAACAGTTCGGGTCCCACTGCACAAGTTTCTTTTATTTCTTGTCACTCAAAATGTATTGCTCCAGGCCCCATTCTGCTGAGGCCAGGGTCAGGCTCAGCTGTGTAGGACCTCCTTCCTCTCTCCAGGGTCTGGCAGAGCCCCCAGAGTCTGGGGCGTCGGGAGGGTGCTCTACCTTTGTTCCTTCTTGGTCATTACAGGTAGGTGGATGGCCCAGCTCTCAGGTATTTTCCAGTCTCCCAGGTGTCCCCCACAGTCCTGTCACTACTACCCAGGGACCCCAAACACCTATCTCTTCCTAGCCTCAGGCAAACTCCCATTCCTTTCAGCTTTGGACATTGAGTCTGCCTCGCCTCTTTCAGAGCTGGCCTTCTGTCATTTTCCCTAGAACAATTCCTTGGTGAGCTCTGGCTTTCCAAAACACCAGTTAGAAATGGGGAGTGTGTCCTCAGGCACAAGCTCACACCCACAAGGACACCAAGAGACCTTGGGAGGGAAAATTCAACCAGGACTAAAAACAGATTAGCATCACCATGGATATCTTGCAACTGCTCTATAGCCCCTACCTGCCTGTCCTGCAGCCCCACCCACAGGCAGAGGGCCCTCCCCCAGGCCTGCTCTCCCCAGTAGCTTCCCCCTGTGCCTGGGCGCGGGGGGGGGGGGGAGCAGGGACACACACACACACACACCAAAACCCAGAGATGCTCTGATCCTGCTTCTCCAGTTCCAGCCCTCCCCCACCTGACCCACACCCAGTGCCAGAAGGTGTTTGCCTTATATTAAGGGAAGTGCCAATGGTTAAAAAAAAACCCAAAAAACATTTTAGCAGCTTCAGCGACAGTTTAGAAAACACGTATTATTTTGGAGGTGTCAGACGCCCACCTTATCTCTGGCTCTGGAGTGTCACACCTATGACATCACCAGGGGGAGAGGGGACTGGCAGGCAAGGCAAGTTCCAGGCCCAGGGAACCGGAGCCTGGGGTCCAGAGCCCGCCCCGCCCATCCCATGCAGACCAAGGCCTGGGAGCCTCCCTCCCTGTCTCTGAGTAGCAGCAGGGATTCTGGATTCAAAGGGCAGACCCCAAGGTCCAGCTGCAGCCTCGTCTCTGCCCTCCCAAGCTCAGGTGGCACAGCCCCCCCGCGGATCCACCGGGCCTGAGCTCTCTCCGTGTCCCAGCTGCGTCCCCGCAGGACACAGTGGACTGAACATATACATTTATCTCACCTTCCTCCCAACATCCCAGCGTAACGACAGTGAGGGAATAAAACCGAGTCTCACATGAATAAAGAGACCTGGAGGGAAGACAGCAGCAGGTGCCAGATTCCAAGTTTTTGGAAATGGGAAAGTGGGTGCAGCGAGGTAACCGATGCCCCAGGTGAAGGGGTGCGTGTAGAGGGCCGACCTGCCTCACTGAAGCCGGAGGTTGACATGCCCCCCCCAACCTGCCCCTACCTAGCAGGAGATGGGACATGACCCTTCCCGGGAATCGCTAAGGACAAAGGACCGGCACTCAGGCTGGGAGGAGAGCTGGGCAGCAGGGAAATAAGAGGATTAACTGGAAGCCTTCAGAGGGACAGAGGCCAGCGCCCCAGGCTCCCGACCCAGCCTGCCCCACCAGGAGCCCCCCAGGCTGGAGGTCGCAAATCTCTCAGTTATGGGCTGAGCTGCGTCCTCCCGAAATTCAAATGGTGAAGTCCTAACCCCCAGGACTTCAGAATGTGACTCCAGACAGAGCCTTTAAAGAGGTAATTAAGTTAAAGTGGGTCATTAGGATGGGCCCTAATTGAACCTGACCGGTGCACTTGCAGGGAGAGGAAATCCACGCCCGGACGCGGGGAGACCATGTGAAGTCTCCAGGAGGGAACCGTCTACAAGCCAAGGAGAGGGGCCTCAGAAGCCACTTCTGCTAACACCTCGGGCTTGGCCTTCTAACCTCCAGGACTGTGAGAGAATAAATTCCCATTGTTTAAGCCCCCCAGTCTGTGGCGGCTCGTGGCAGCTAGCAAACTGGTCCACTCTTCCTTGGAGCGCTCCTGGAAGGTGCCAACTCCTTGTGGCACAATGTGCATAGAGCCCGGTCCCCGTTTACATCAGTCAGGCATTTGGTGTCCCACTCTCAACAATGAATGGGTAACTAAAGGTCACCAGGCATCTGGGGACAGCCTCCCGCACAAGCAAGACCAAAAGAAGCAGAAAAAGGTGACCCTAGAGGGAACAAAAATAATTCATAAACTAGCCAAAAACCCGCAAACAGCTTAAACATAAATCAGTAGGGAGCTGGTGAAATGAACCAACGGAGCATCTTTACAATGAATACCGTAAAGCTGCTGAAAGGGGTTCACCCCTTTTATACTCTATGTATCAACGTGGAAAGAGGTCTACCACGTAGCATTAGGTGAGAGAAAAGAGATTCCAGCAGGAGGCGGCGATTGCGTTCACGCAGCTGCAGGTATGTAAGAAGGGTCTGGCAGAAGGCGGTAGGCAGGCTTGCGGTGGGCATGTGCTGAGAATATCTTCTAAATGGGCCCACACGCGTGCCAGGTAAAAAAGTTGCCGTGGACTTCCTGACCTCTCTGCTTGCTCGGATAACTCGGAGCCCACAGAGGATTCCTGTTTGACCTGGAGGGTGAGGAACTCACATACCTGTTTGCAGAAACTAGCATAAGCGGAGACACAGCAGGTGGTCAGTGACTGCTTACTAGACAAAAAGATGATGGATGGATGGATGGATGGATGGATGGATGGATGGATGGATGGATGGGCAGATGAGTGGGAGGATGGACACGATCATATAGTCGTGAAGGTAGCTAGATGACAACCAGGGACAGCTGACCCAGCAAGGAGGAGAGTCATCCTGAGCACCAAGTGTCTGCCCCCTGAAGACCTGCACACTTCATGGGCCCTATCACCTCCTGCCAGAACAGATACAGATGCCCAGAAAAGAAGTTGAACCTGTTGAGTTGCCAAGGCAACCAGAAGTGTGCTGGGATGCAGAGCAGACAGTCCCAGGGAAGTCCTGTCTTCATTTCCTGAATCACAGTCCTATCAATGCTCCCTCAAGGCCTGTCACTGTCAGTGCTCCCTCAAGGCCTGTCACTGTCAGTGCAGAAACCTGTCCTCTGTGTCTCCTTGACCCCGGCTGTCAGGAGAAGCTGCAGCAGCCCAGCGAAGATCCCCACGTTACCTACCCCTGGGAGTGGGGGCCTGGGTCCAAGCTCTCGGAGGCTCAGATCATACCAGGGACAAGGCAGGGGAAAGCACAGCCAGACAATAGATTGTGAGCTTCAGGCTGGTCACAGCACATCCCTGGCCTTGACCGCAGCAGCCCCAATGAGTGGGGAAGGGGAGGCCCAGGGTGTGGCATGTTAGGAAGTGACTTGTACAAGGGCAGGGCTGGAGCTCTTCACTGGCTGGAGAAGGGGGGCAGCTCAGAGGGCAACAGGGCAAACATGAAAACAGAGCAGATGAGTCCAGGAGGTGACGCGACCTTGGTACTAGGGTCGGGCCAGTGGAGGGAGGGGCTGGCTGGGTCTGTCAGGGTGGGGCGGAGTGGGGATGCTGTGCTGAGAGAGCGCTGTGCAGTCAGCAGGCTGTGCGGAAGCCTGGGCGCAATTCAGAGGTTTGGGGCAGCGTGGGGCAGGCCTGGAGTGAGAGCCCCGTACCAGGAAAGAATAGGCAAGGGGGAGGCTAAAGCAGGGGGCTTGGGGAGGGCAAAGAGAGAGGCGCGGCCAGCTGAGTACCCTCCCAGAGCAGACAACAGGTAGGAGAAGAGAGAGAGAGAATTAAAAGAGCTACCCAGCTGGAAGGACCCAAGCCTGGGCTCTGTCATTCTGATGACAAAGAGATATTTGCCTGCGACCCCTGATGAGGTTAGAAAGCACCCTCCATTTCTCAGACTTGCTGGGCCAGTAAAGTCTCCTAAACCACCATTTCTCAGCCTTTCATCATTCAGACCACCTGGGGATCGCGGTAAAATGCAGACTCTGGTCCAGTAGACCTGGGCCAGGCTGGAGTGTCTGCATTTTCAGGAAGCTCCCACATGTAGCCGGTGCTAGTGTCTAGAGCTACACTCTCAGCTGCAGGGCTCTAAGTATAAGCCCTGCTGTTAGAAATGCAGAATCTTGGGCCCCACCCAGACCTGCTGGATCATCACCTGCATTTAACAAGTGGTCCCAGTGACCTGTAGTGAGGTTAAGGTCTGAGAAGCACTATTCTGAACTAAAGGCTTTCAAAGTTGCTCACATAGTAGAGTCACCTGGGGAGCTTTGAAAACTGCTGCCTGGGTCCCTCCCCTAAGGCGTGGATTGGATTGGTCTGAGGTGCAGCCTGGACACCAGGTTTTAAACATTAACACCTCCGCAGGTGATTTTGACAAGCGGCCCAGGTAGAGAACTGTTCTAGGTAGCAGCTGCCCCTCCTGGTGCAACGGAGATGGAAGCCTTGGCATTGGACTTGGACTTCTGAGGCTGCTCTCTCCAAGTCCTGCACCCCTCAGCCAGGCTCTGTAGCTCAGAAAAACAGCAGATTCAGAACTCCAACCCCAGCCTCTCCAGCCACAACTTGAAATGCCTGGGTTTGGCCTGGTAGCTACACACCTTGAGGAATGGAGACCCCAGGGAGGGAACGGGGGAGGCAGCTGCCTCGCCAGCACACTGCCCATGCCACGGTGGCATTTGAGGGAATGTGTCCAATACCACTGAGGTGGGAGCCTGCCATACTGCTACTGCTGACCTAGTATGCCAAGCAATGGTGCCCGCCGGGGTGACCAACCCATTCCTCCCCTGGGAAGGCAGATGCTGGGATATGTGGCACCTCCACAGACCCCTGTGAGCCAGAAGAAGCCACAAGTGGCCAGTGGAACCTCACTTCACCCACCCATTGACTACATTGGTTCTTGAAATGGCAGCAATGGGTCAAGAATGCAGGGCCTTTGCCAGGGGAGGTTGGAGTTACCTATCCAGGCAGGGAGTGCAAGTGCCAGAAACCCCAATGTGAGCTCAGAGCTTCATCACCGAGGCCTGGCTGCTGTCCACATGAGGGTCCACACTGGTTGGACAGTCTCCATCTAGGACAGTTCTGAAGGAGTCACAAACCAGGCCCTGGGGCTATGGGTTTCTATACCATGTGCCTGTATATGAGGATGGACAGGTGGTAAAGAGAGAGATGGGCAGGCAGGGTGGAAGGGCAGAGGCTGACCAGGGCAGGAGTAGAGCAGGGTGCCAGCACCCTAGCTGGGGTGAGCAGTTCTGAGGCTGAGCAAGGAGCCTCCTGTCTGGCTCACATTGGCTCAGGGCTGCCCCCATTCAGGATGAGGCGTTTCTATTCTCCATTGGGACAGTCTGCTGCTATGGTGAAAGGCCTTAAATTAAGGCCCAATATCATGTGCTTCCTGGACATCTGGTGAAATTGGGAGGCCTCCCTCAAACAGCCGAACTCCTGCTGATGAGGTCCCCTAGCCAAACAACCTCAGAAGGGGACAGAAGGCAGTTCTTTCTTACCCCTGGTAGCAGGTTTCAGTGCCCTCCCAGCCCATGGGATTATTCAGACAAGCCAATATCACCTCCCTGCAAGGACCAGGGTGTCACCCCACCCTCTTGATACTGCTAACCTGCCTCTACAGCCCCTGCTTGCTTGCTCTCCATGTGATGTGTGTGACATGTGGTGTCTGCTCCCCCAGGCTGCCAGTTCATGTGACTAATCCACTGCTGTGGGGCTCATCTGTCCAGTGCTAAGTATTGGTCATCCCTACAATCAAGGGGGGCGACCCCTTACTAATGAGGTGACTAGGAGGTGATTAAACAGGTACCCAGCTGTAGTGGTGGGGCTACACTGAGAGAGGCCAGTGCAGAAGTTCAGAAGATAAACTTCCAGTGGTCAGCTTTATTTTAAAATAAAGGCCCAAGTTTACCACCCTTATTTTCCTCCCTAACAAGATAAAGATATTAGAATTCTTAACTCCAATTACTGTCCCCTATCTAAACCTGCATGTTATTACAGTTCCTAAACTCCCCCTCCCCAAATTAGGGTTGTTTATTATTTTTAAAGTAAGTACTTGTTCACATTTATCTACATGCCTACAATTTATTTCCTTACCATTATTTTTTTATACCCCATTCTTTCTGGTTAATTTTTTCTTTGTACGGAAGTATGCCTATACAACGATTGATCGTAAAAATGAAGCCACTCCTGAGGGTGAGGGGGGCACTGATACAACTTATACCAGGGCCACAGCGTAAACTGGGACCTTCCCAGGCAAACTGGGCCACCGGGCAGAGGCTGGACGGCTTGTGAGAGCAATATCCACAGAGGTCGCCCTCCAGCTCAGCACCCGGCTCAGGCGGAGACCTGCAGTATTGATAGTGCTCTCTCATCCTCGTTAGTGATGCTCCCTCTTTCACTCCTGATTTCAGTAATTTGTGTATTCTCTCTTTTTCCTTTGCTAAGTCTAGCCAAAAGTCTGTCAATTTTGTTGATCTTTTCAAATAACGAACTTCTAGTTTCATTGCTTTTGTCTTTTACTGTTTTCTGTTTCATCGACTTCTACTCTAATATTTATTACTTCCTTCTTTCTGCTTGCTTTCAGTTTAGTTTATTGTTCTTTTTCTAGTTTCTTAAGATAGAAGCTTAGGTTATTGATTTGAGATCCTCCTTTTCTCATATAGACATTACAGCTATATTAATCTGATACCAAAGCCAGGCAAAGGCATCTCAACAATAGAAAACGATGTACAACTATCTTTCAGAATATCCCCAAAACAATCCTAGCGAACTGAACCCCACAATGTATAAAAAGGATCATACACCATGACCAAGTGGGATTTATCTCAAGTATGCAAGACTGATGTATTAATGTAATACACTATGTTTACAGAATAAAGGGTAAAATCACCTAAACGTCTCAGTAGATGTAGAACAAGCATTTGACAAAACCCACCACCCATTCATGTTAAAAAAAAAATTTTTTTTTCCAACAAAGTAGCAGTAGAAGGAAACTTCCTTAGACGGTACAGGTCATCTTTACCTATCCAATAGCTACCCTTATACTTACTGGTGAAAGATTAAATGCTCTCCCCGCTAAGATCAGAATTTATTACTTCTATTTCATATTGTACTAGCCAGTGCAATCAGAAAAGAAAAAAAAAGGCATTCAGATCAGAAAAAGTAAAACTCTCTTTATTTGCAGACATGACCCTGCTGTCGGCAAATAAGCCTAGGGAATTCACAAAAAGAACTACTAAAATCAACCAACACGTTGAAGGGTACAAGATTGATACAGAAAAATCAGTTGTATTTCTCTATATTAGCAGTGAACAATCCAGAAATAAAATTAAGAAAGCAATCTCAGTTACCAGCATCAAAACTAATAAAATACTTAGGAATAAATTTAACAAAAGAAGGGTAAGGCTTGTATACTGAAAGCTACAAAATACTGCTAAGAACAAAAGGAAGTCTAAATAAATGGAGAGGCATTCCATGTTCATGGATTGGAAGATTCAATATTGTTAAGAGAATAATTCTTTCCAAATTGATGTTAGATTTGATGCAACGCCAATCAAAATCCCAACAGGCTTTTTGTTGGCAGGAACTGACTAATCCTAAAATTACATGGAATCTTACATGGTTTTACAAAGGCCTAGACAGCCAAAATGATCTTGAAAATGGACTTATACTTCCTGACTTCATGGTGTGTGGTCCTTTTTATAAACTTATGGTAATTAAGACATTGTACTGTTGGAGTAAGGATTTATATATAGATCAATGGAATAAAATTGAGACACCAGAAATAAAACCCTTATATTTATGGCCAATTTATTTTTGACCACAGTGCCAAAGCAATTCAATGGGGGGAAATGATGGTCTTCAGAAAGTGGGGCTGGGACAGTTGGATATCCGCACTCAAAAAGATGAAGTTAGGCCATTATCTCACACAAAGCACAAAAATGAACTCAAAATAGATCACAGACGTAGATATAAGAGCTAAAACTATAACAACTTTGAGGAAAACATAGGAGAAAATCTTTATGACTTTAGGTTAGGCAAAGATTTCTTAAATACAACACTGAAAGCAGGATCCATAAAAGAAAAAAATTGATGAACTGTACTTCAAATTAAAAACTTGTGCACTTCGAAGACACCATTAAGAAAATGAAAAGACAAATCACAGATGGAAGACATTATTTGCAAATGTAATAAGTACTTGGATCTAGAAAATAAAGAGCAACTCAATAAAAAGACAAATAACAATTTAAAAAATGAGCAGATTTGATTAGATTATTCACTAAAAGAGATATTTGAATGGCTAATAAGCACATGAAAATATGTTCAATATCATTAGTCATTAGAAAATGCAAATTAAAACCACAAGGAGATACCGATTCACACCCCCTTGAATGGCTATAATTTAAAAGACAGATAATAACAAGTGTTGACGAGAGTGTGGAGATTTTGGAGGCCTTGTGCTTTGCTGGTGGGAATGTAAATGGTGCAGCCATTTTGTCAACAGTTTGGAAGTTTCTTTAAAATTTCAACATAAATTTACTATACAACCTAAAATATTTACCCAAGAGAAATAAAAACATATGTTCACACAAAGACTTGTGTGTGAATGTTCATAGCAGTATTAGTCATAATAGCCAAAAAAGTATAAACAATCCACATGTCCACCAAGCGGTGAACAAATAAACCAAAATTCCACAAACTGGAATGCTGTTCAGCAATAAAGAGGCGTGAACCACGAACACAAGCTGTAACATGACACATTTCAAAACATTACACTAAGTGAAAAAAGCCCACGAGACTACATATTTTATGATTACACCATGTGAAATGCTCAAAAAACAAAATGAAGACAGAAAGTAGATTAGTGGTTGCCTGGGAGTGGCTGCAAGTGGGCATGGGAGATTTGGGGGGCAATGGAAATATCCTAAAATTGGATTGTGGTGATAGTTGTACAGGTCCGTAAGCTCATTAAAAATCATTGATTTGTACACTTAAAATAGATTAATGTTATGGCATGTAAATTTTAACTGAATAAAGCTTTTTAAAAAAGGCCTGCTCTGGCTCAGTTGGTTGGGTGTCATCCCAGGGACCAAGAGGTTTCGGGGTTTGATTTCTGGTCAGGGCACATGCCAGGTCGCAGGCTCAATCCCTGGTCAGGGGCATGCAGGAGGCAGCTGATCAATGGATATTTCTCTCTCTCTCCCTTTCTCCCTCTCTAAAATCAATAAAAACATAAAAATAAAAAAAAAGGCCCTAGCCCCATGCCCTGCGGCAGGCATTCCTGGAGTTCCCCACTTCCCTCATCTTCTCTTTTTCTGGCTCCTGAAATTCTTCCTGAGTTTCAAAAAAGTTTTTGGTTCCCTTTTACCCAGGGCAGGCGGGCACATCAGCTCAGTCAGCCCACACTGGCCACATTGCTGGTATTTGCTTTCATGAGATTCTGGCATTTTCCACTCCCCGAGAAAGGCTGTGTGCTGCCCTCAGTGAAGCCAATGGAAGAAATGCGAAACAGGCTTGGTGGTCCCCACTTTGGTGTGCTGGCTGTTGGGCCTGGCTCCCTCACTCTCTAGGACACGGGAATGGTCAGATAGGGTCAAGCCACGCTAATGCCCTTTCTTTCTCTGATCGGCCAAAGTCCCAGTCTGGTCTCAGCCGCAGACCCAGTTTACAGCCGCAGAATGGAAGGGGGAGGCAGTTCTGGACGTCGAGAGCTCCTGGGAACAGCGCCGAAACCCCTGCTTGGGCAGGAGCGGGGGTGGATACCAGGAACCCCCTATCCCCCTGGTCACTGATTTCAATTAGAACGGGGACCTCATGGTCCCATCCTCTGCAGAATCCCAGCGCCCAACCAGGTTGGGTGGGGTTCATAGACATTTCTGAAATAAACAGGTGCAAGTGGGAAAGTGCCCCAGCAGTAACAACCCACCCCCCCCTCCTGGCTGTGGTCCTCTTGCTGTCACTGACTGTCGCTCCCTCTCACTCCCCAGGAAGGGACAAGGCCCATACACATTTCGAAAGCCCTTGTATATTGTACCTGCTTGGCAAGCAGGCTTGGTTTAAGCCCAGAAAATCCTTTAATTACTGCTGCTACTTCTGACTGGGTTCTGGGAAGGAACTAATTCAAGCAGCGATCGCTTGGCCAGAAATATTACGAATGTAATTTCATCACTTGGTCTGCCCAGGTCTCAGGCAGGGGGTTACAATAACTGGTTTTGCCGACTTCATGCTGAAATGGCAATTCCTCACCCACTTCTGCGGCTTACAACTGTGGTGCCAAAGTCACCTGCCCCATCCTGGGCCCTGTGTCCCAAGCCTGCTCATGGCAGGTTAAAATGTCAGTGTGCACCCGGAGCAGCCAAACCCAAACTTCAATGGGAAATGTTTCCCACGTGAGTTGTGAGCCCGAGGCATGCACACAGCTCATGATTGTGCACACACACACTCGTTCACGCGATTGTGAATGAAAGCCAGACATGCACACAGATTCACAGAGGTCCCGTGGCTTCACCAGCACCCACACGTGCACAGGTTGGAACACGTCTGCCATGCACAGAAATGAAGCACGCCCCAGACATCAGTGTGGGGGTGCCGTGCTGGCCCCAGGCTTGCCCTCCAACACCGAGTGTCACACAGTGTGGCATTTACAGCTCTGAGTGGCTGTCAGTCACCATAAGACCCTGTGTGTCTAGGATCTGAAGACCCAGGTTCTAGTTTAGGCACTGACACTTCCTGGCTGGATAATCTTTGGCAAATGACTTTGCCTCTCCATGCCTCAGTTTCCCCATCTGTAAAATGGAGACAAGGTGCTGTGAGGCTTCTGTGGGAGAATATTTGTAAGGCACGTAAAGTGCAGTGCCCGGCACACAGTAGGCACTCAGCACTCCCTACCTCATCACTGCTCAAGCCACTCTCTGAGGTGCCGCCTCCAGGATCCTGTTGGGACTCTCTGGTCCCATTCACATCCCTGGTGGCTTGGCCCCAGACAAGTGTCCTAGGAGGGGAAGAAAGGCCAGTGCAGCTGTCCCTGACGTGCTGTCACTGTGGGAAACAGGAAATCATTTTCTATTTACACCCAAGTGCACTCCACAGACACCCACAGCCCACTCCCCAGCTCCTTGGTGAAGGGCCCACCCTTGCAGGAAGATGATTCATCCTTTAGTCACAGCAACAAAAGCTTGCTCTGGGGTGCTGATATTTGCATATGAATAACTGCAAATGAAGGGAGGTTTTCACTGTGTGTCCCACCCAGACCCCCACAGGGCCCTTGCCCATCCACACACCTCTGCTGACCAGTCACCTTCTAGGCGCCCAGGTCTCATGCCTGACCAGTGAACAGTGAACGGTATCTGGCAGGGCTCCTGTCCCTCTGAGCCAGAAGGAGGCCCTGCTGGTCAGCAGGCACCTGGGAGGGCTCTGCCCATGACTCCCTTGGGGTCTGGCTTGATGCAGTCCTGTTGGGGCTGGAAAGTTAAGGAGTCCCCTCCTCATCAGGGGGACCCACCACCTCTCTGTCGTGGGGGGACTGACGGGAGAGATGCCCAGGGAGTGGGGGGCAGGTCTCAGCCTGAGGGAGGCTGGGATATTGGACAGACCCTCTCCTTCCAGCCCATCCAACCAAGATGACTTATTGTCCGACTCTGAAAACACCTAAAATTTGAGCTGCCATTTAAAAATCAGGAGACTTCACATAAATATGTTACAGATTCCTAGTTTCTTTTAAAAAATGAAGAGGAGGATCTGGCCACTTTGGGCAGCACCCAGCACAGATCTCTGGGCTGGAGCCACGCAGCTGCCCACCCAGGGGCTGCCTGTCCACTTCCCCTCCCGACCCCACTCAGTGTGCATTTTCTGGTAAACTGGAGACCCCACACGGTTGCCACTGACATCCCCCCTCATCACCCTCCCCCCGGGCTGGCCCAGACTCTGAGGGCAAAGGTCGAATGCATTCAGAAATGGCAGCTCTGGGGGGAGGGAGGAATCCCAGACTCTTTTCCCCGCTGCCTTTCACAGGACAAAGCACAGGACCCACAACCAAAATGTGGCGAGAGGTTCAGTCCAACCCAGGCTAGGAGCCTACCTGGGCTGAGAACCACTGGCCAGACCCTAGACCCTTGACCTGCTTTGGGGACAACCAAGTTGGGGAGAAGGGGGAGCTTGGATGGAACCAGGTACCCTATAGGTGGTCTTTAGGACTTCTGGCCAAGCCTTAGGGCTCGCTCAGTGAGAGGCACCCTAACTTCCTGCCTGGGTCCCAGACCGTGAGAATGGGAGACCCCTGTGCTCCTGACCCTCTGTCAGAACAGCTAGCCGGGCAGGGGGCCCCAAGCAGAGGCTGTCGGGGGCAACGGGACCCATTTAAGTTTAGCTGTTTCTCCCATATAAATAAACATTTTGAATGAAAGAATTGTCCACTGAGTTCCACCGTGATTCAAATTAATTCTGCAGAGCCACAATCTGGGGAAATAAGATTTATAATGAAAATATCAGCAGATGTGTAACTGTGAGCTTCTGGCTTAGGTGGGATCTGCCTGAGCTCCCAAGTT